>NC_068347.1:28493544-28796973 GCF_014633365.1 Diospyros lotus | reverse complement strand
TTTCCTCCCCGGGCAGTCGCTGATCCAATTTTGCCCAAACATGGCACCCACCCTATGACCTATGGCTTGCAAGAGGCAGAGGAACTATCAGCCTTGAAATCGGAAATTCAGGTAAGAGGTTCATCTTCCCTCACTTCCCATCACGCCCCAATGCTTAGAGAAGGGAAGGCCAGGGAGACTGATCTTGCTGGAAATTTACATGACCAATTTGAGAAGAAGAAGAAAATGACTAAGGTGACTAAGGAGTTCAACAATTTAAGGCTGGAGGGATCGGTGGCAAATTATTGGGTTAAATTTGAGGAGCTAAGGCCCCTCATGTGGAGTGCTCAACCAACCCTGATGGAGCACTATTTTGTATCAAGATTTGTTAGTGGGTTGAAGGACAAACTGAGGTTAATGGTCAAAATGATGATGCCTACAACCGTGAAAGAGGCGGCCGAGAAAGCAAGGTTGCAGGAACTCGCCTTGGAAGCCATCTTTAGGAAGCATGGGCTGTAGCCTAACAGATCTATGGAGAGCAGCAAACAGGGTGAAGGAGCCTCTAAGGTTGCAAATTATGTTCAGCAAGAATTTGAGGAAAATTTGGAGCTGGACTAGCCAGTTATAACTGACAACTCCAGCCATGAAGAGAGATCGGACATGGATATCAACGAAAATCACAGCTTATATTTGCAGGGAGCTGATGGAGTACCATCGGAAGATGAGGATGACGTTGTAGATAGGTTCCATGCCAATGATGAAAGACAACCATGCAACGAGGATTTGGACCAAAGGAAGAAGCAGGAGGCTGAAGACTTGCACAATCTTGCAGCTATTGTGAGTGATAGTCTTGCTGTTACCTCAAAGGGTGTAGATCAGTTACAGGTGTTAACTCTAGTAGAAAAGGAGCAATTGAAACTGACTAAACAACAGCATAACCATGTGGTTCAAAAGATGAGGGAAAATGAGGCTGCTTCCACACAGTTTGGGAGTTTGGATATTGGAGGACGGATAGTTGAAATGGAGGTCCTGGAAGTCTCTATTGAAGATAAGGAAGGAGAAGAGATTGTGAAGAAGGGAGAGGATATGACTACACCAACCTCGGAGATTGAAGATTACAATGGCGAGGGAATCGATGCTTTAATCAAAGTGAATGCCCATTGGAGTACAATTCAAGGTTGGTTAGAGATTAATAGAGTCTGCTTATGCTTGTAAGAAATTTTTGTTGAGGGAAACAAGACTCTTGTTGTTTTGTTTATTCCCCTTTCAGTTGAAGAGCTGCAATGCCAAATCAGATTTTGGCCTGCAGCGAAGTTGGAATTCCTTTCTATAATTGGAAATGATATGGTTGCAACAATAACGAATCAATTGGAACCATTCTCAATGGAAATCAGGATGAGGGGAATGGCTGGACTTGCTGTTGCGGCAAGTTGTAGTATTGCTGTTTTTGGAGAAAAAGACGTGGAAAGGCAAAAGAAAAGGAGAATACGAGATAAACACAAGAAAAGACGAAGAAGAAACTAGATTGTTAAGGTTGGAATCGGCTGAGGAATGGGGTCAACAGCTGTCAATTCTTGGGGACAAGAATTGTTTGAAGGGGTGGGGATTGTCACGACCCCAAGGAACCTCAGGAATATATTATTAATATATGTCATGTGTTTTTCTTATTAGTTGCATTTTTTGTTGTTGTTAGCATCTTCAATTGTAAGCCTATAAATAGACTCAAGTAGTTAGAGGAAGTTAGCTTAATGAATGATTTGAATTCTATCATTTTCCCTCTCCTAATTCCCCTAGTTCTCTTTCTCATCTTTCTCTCTTCTTCCTCAATTCTGTCCGGTCTGTTCTTTCCCTCCCTTTCTGCCCTATCTTCCTTTAATTCTTACCAAATTTCTTCCTAGACCCTAGGGAAATCTTAGGGTCGTAACACTCCACCATAAATTAAAGCCATATTGATTGTTTCTTTAGGGTATCTAAAAATCCACTTAACCACAACCCAATGATCCTTTCCCGGATTAGCCATGAATCTACTTGTAACACTCATGGCATGGGCTAAATCTGGCCTAGTACAAACCATACAATACATAAGGCTTCCTACATCACTTGAATACGAGATCTTGTCCATTTCTTTAATGCTCTCTTCCTCACTTGGAGATTGCATATGAGATAACTTGAAATGCTGAGCAAAAGGAACATTCACTTCCTTTGCATCAAGCATATGAAATTTTCTTATCAGCTTTTCTAGATAGGACTTTTGAGCAGTGTTCTAAAACGCGCTAGGCACTAGTCGGGCTCTAGGCTGGGGCCTAGCGCCTAGGCCGCCTAGGTGAGGCCTAGAAAAACTGTTATTTTTTAAATTAAAATTCATATTATCCCAAATGTACATACAAATTAAAATTCATATTATCCCAAATACACATAAATTAAACAAAGATTATGAAATATTAACATAGATTATTAAGTTTAAGATTTAGACTCTTCGACTTTGTGAAACACAATTTATGGGCATTACAAACAATAGAATCAAATAAAGACATAACAAAAATAACAAAGCCAACAACAAAATACAAAACAGACAAATCAACAACGCAACAAAATACAAGCAACAGTAACAACAAGCAGCTGCTACAACAACGCTTGGTGGAGGAAGAAGATCGAGAATCAGCAGTTGCTACAATAGCAAGAAGAACTTCAAACCCAGATGATGGCCATACGTACTGGAGGAAGAAGATCGAGAACGGCAAGGAGACGATTCGAGGCGGCGGCGGTGGCAAGGAGAGAGCAAGCGACGAATTAGGCGGCGCGCGATGAGAGACAACCTAGGCAGCCCAGGTGGCGCGCGACCTAGGCAGATAGGCGGCCGCAGGCGGCGCTTGCAGGTAGGCTACCTAGGCGGCTAGGCGTCGCCTAGGCGCTGATTTGGCTAGAGTAATTGGCTCGGCACTTAAGGGTGCCGATCAACAGTCAATCATGGTGGCTAGGGGCCGCCTAACGCCTAGGTGGCCGCCTAGGCCGCCTTTTAGAACATTGCTTTTGAGTTAGCTAGAGCATTCTTTGCTGCCTATTCCTTGATATTTTTATCCCTAAAATCTTAATAGCCTCCCCTAACTCCCTTATTTCAAAGGCTGATTTTAACTTTAGCTTTAAATTTTTAATTTCTTTATCTGATCTGATTGACTTGCAATCAGCATGTCATCAACATACAGGGGGCGATAGATTGAGATCTTAGTAGAAATGTGTTTTAAATAGACACAACAACCAAAATCACTTCTCTTGAACCCTTGATTGATCATGAATGCGTCAAATTTTCTATATCATTGCCTAGGGGACTGCTTGAGTTCATATAAAAACTTTTTCAGCAAGCATATTTGCTCCCTTTTACCCCTAAGTTCAAAACCTTTTGGTTGCTCCATTAGAATGTCCTCTTTTAATTCACCATGAAGGAATGCAGTGGTCACATCCATTTGTTATAGGCTTAGGTTTAAATGGGTAGACATAGCAAGCAAAATTCTAATTGAAGTGTGTCTTACTACCAGTGAGAAAATTTCATTAAAATCTACCCCTGGAATTTGGGTAAAACCTCTTGCTACTAGCCTAGCTTTATACCTAGATTTTTGATCAATTCCTGCCCCTTCTTTGATTTTAAACAACCACTTACAGCCAACCACCCTTTTATCTAAGGGTCTATCAATCAAGGTCCAAGTATTATTCTTCCTAAGTGATTCCATGGCAGCAAGCCATATGTTTGAATCTCTTGAACTAACAGCCTCTTCATAATAAGTGAGAGGCTTTTCTCCAGCAACTTCCATTGCACTCGACAGCGCATAGGACACTAAATCGGAGAATCCCTGCCTCATAGGAGGCCTACTCACTCTCCTTTGCCTATCTCTAGCTACATTATATCTCCCTAGGGCCAGATCACTTTCTAAGCTAGAGGAACCAACACTATCATCTTGCTGGTCTGCTGCTTGATCGCTTTGATTGTCAATGGCAGCATCATGGATTTCATCTTGCTGTTCTATCTCAATAGCCTTAGATTTCCCTTTGGCATCCGATTGATCCTCTATCTTATCATCTTTCATGAAGGAATTCTCATCAAATGTTACATCCCTACTCACTATAGTCCTTGGCAATCCTTCTTCCAAATTTCATAATTTGTACCCCTTAGCCCGTGATGGATAACCAATAAATAGGCATCTTTTGGCTCTAGGTTCTAATTTACCTTGCTTCACATGGGCATAAGCTATACACCCAAACACTCTTAGTGATCTAGGCTAGGCTTATGTTCATTCCATATTTCATAAGGTGTTTTGAACCCTATTGCAGCCGATGGTGACTTGTTTATTACTTATGCAGCTGTAGTTATAGCTTCATCCCAAAAAGACTTAGGCAATCTAGCATGGAACAACATGCATCTCACCCTCTCAAGTAGGGTCTTGTTCATTCTCTCAGTTAGGCTATTTTGTTTAGGGTTTCCAAGGGCTGTTAGGTGTCTTAGGATGCCACTATCACTACACATTTGGGTAAAATCCTCATTGCAAAATTCTAGACCATTATCAGTCCTAATGATCTTAATTTTCATGCCCTTTTTATTTTCTATCATGGTTTTCTAGGATCTAAATGCCTCAAAAGTGTGGTCTTTTGATTTCAAAACATAAACCCAAACCATCCTAGAGAAATCATCTATAATGGATAGGGAATACTGTGCTCCTCCATGTGTTAAAGACTGACTAGGGCCCCACAGATCTAAATGTATGTATTCTAAGGGGGCTTTCGAGGAATGAATGGCTTTCTTAGGGAATTTTACCTTTATAGGCTTACCAAAGATACAAGATTCACATTTGTCTAACTCTGAAATACTTCCTGCACCTAATATTCCTTGATTGGACAGTTCTCTTAGGCCTTGCTCACTAATATGTGCCATCCTAAAATGCCATATCCTAGTGTGTTCATAGGTCTTGTTTTCACCTATAGCTGCATCACCACACAATTGTCAGGCTCGGATCTGACAAAAGAATTCCTCCCGAATTGAGGAGGAAACGTAGGCGGGGAAACGATTGAGAAGGGAAAATTAGGGAGAGCGAGTTCTAGAATCAGAGAGAGAGAAACAAGAACAAACTAGAGAAAGGGAGTGAAAGGAAATTGTGAAATAATTCTCACATGATTTCCCCATCCTCGACCAGCTCTTATTTAAGCAAGATACAAGTGGGCGTGGCAGTAACTAACTGCCCAGCGCGCGCCTACTTGAGGAATTTGAATTATTCCTCTACCTACAGTTACAATACTGCCCCAAGCTATTCTAATGACTCATATACCCTCGGCCTATGACAATTGCCCCCCCCCCCTTAAAGTATTTCTTGACCTCAAGAAATTAGAGGAGGCCGGAACTTCTTGGAAATCGCTGTAGGGGGTCGAGAAGATACTCCCATGTTGTGTTGTCCGGGTGGAGGTGTGACCACTGGACTAGAACTTAAGTCACTGGAGCAGTATCATTGTGTATGACACGTTTGTCCAACACTGCCAAGGGTTCTCTTGTGTCTTCTATGGCCTCCAGTGGGGCTGGTAGTGTGTGGCTGGTGAGCTCCGTAGGTCTGATTGATTTTTTTAAGAGCGAGATGTGGAAGACGGGGTGCAATCCCACTCCATCCGGCAGTTGCAGGCGATAAGCCACCGGTCCCACCTTAGCTAGAATTTAATGGTCCGTAGAACTTGGGGTTGAGTTTAGATGTTGGTCCTTTGCAAAACAAATGCTGTTGGAATCTTCTGACCTTGAGATAAACCTCTTCTCCTTCTTCAAACTACCTTTCCGTTCTGTGCTTATCGGTTAGCTGTTTCATGCGCTGGCTAACTAGGGTCAATTCTTGCTTGATTGTGTGGAGAGCTTCTTGCCTTTCCTTCAGGTAGAGGTCAGCCGCGGTTTCGGTGGGGGAGTACTGCATTACTGCCAGAATAATAGGAGGTAAATACCCGAATAGACTTCAAATGGGGTTCGTTTGTGTGCTGTATGGTAATTTGTGTTATACCACCAGCTGCGAGGTTTGGAGATACAAAGACATTGTATATAGGTTTTCAAGAACTGGTTAACTCTTTCGGTCTGTCCATCCGTTTTAGGATGGTAAGCCAAAGATAGGTGTAGTTTGATGCCTAACCCTTGAACTAAAGTCTTCTAGAATTGGCTGGTGAAGACCTTGTCACGATTAGACACCACCGCCTTGGGTAAACCATGAATCTTAAAGACTGTATCCATCAACTTCCTAGCTACTTCAGCTGCTGTGAACGGATGGGCCAAGGTAAGGAAGTGGCTGAATTTGGTTAGTTTGTCTACTACCACCAATAGAGTGTCTGCACTCTCAGATTTTGGTAACTCTTCCACAAAGTCCATCGAAATCAATTCCCAAGCTTGTGAAGGAATTTCCAGCGGTTGAAGGAGGCCCAGGTAGGGTATTTGTTCATGTTTGCACCTCTGACATGTACTGCATGTCGTCACAAACTTGTTCACGTCTCGTTTTAGCCCCTTCCAGTAGAAGAGTTGTCTGACCCGCTGGTAGGTGACGTTGAGCCCGGAGTGACCCCCAATGGGCAAGTCATGCAAGCTCTGTAGGATCTTTTGTTTCAACTGAGTGTCATCCCTAATAATTACTCTGTTTTGAAATCTCAGAAGTCCCCCTTTTAACTGATAGTTTGGATCAGACGTGGTACTGACTGCCAGCTTGGTGAGTAAATCTTGGATCCACGGAGTCTGGTCGTAGCTGTGGGCAATTTCCTGTACCCAATCCGAAACTAACGCTGAAATGGCACAGCAAGAGGTTGAGCCCTCCCTTCTAGACAGAGCATCAGCTGCTCTGTTCTCTTTCCCTTGCTGGTAAAGGATGACGAAGTCAAAGCCCATGAGCTTTGTAATTCCTTTCCGTTGTAACTGATTATGTACTTGTTGGTGAGATAGGAATTTGAGGCTCTCGTGGTCGGTTTTAATGGTGAATCTCTTGCCCTCCAAGTAATACCTCCATTTTTCCACCGCCATTAGAACGGCCAGTAGCTCTTTGTCATAGATGCTGAGACTCAGGTGACGTGGAGCCAATGATTGACTTAGGTAAGCCACAGGTCGTCCTTCTTGGCTAAGCACAGCCCCTACTCTAGTATCACATGCATCCGTTTCTAGGATAAATTCCTTAGAAAAATCTGGAAGGGCCAATGTTGGAGCCTGAGTCATGGCTGCCTTGAGAGATTCAAAAGATTCCTCTGCTTCCGAGCCCCAATGGAAACTGTTCTTCTTCAAGAGATTAGTCAGTGCCTTGCTTATCACCCCATAGCCTCTTATAAACCTTCTGTAATATCCAGTTAGGCCTAGGAAACCCCTCAGCTCCTTTAATGTCTTTGGTCTTGGCCAATTCTTCATCGCTTCAATTTTGTGTGGATCGGTGCTCACCCCCTGTCCTGATATAATATGGCCCAAGTACTCCACCTTTTCTTCTGCAAATGAGCATTTAGTCCTCTTCACATATAGTTTATGAAATCTAAGGATTTGAAATGCCAGTTTTAGGTGGGTGAGGTGTTGTGCTAGGGTGGAGCTATATATGAGGATATCATCAAAGAATACCAAGACAAATTTGCGCAAATATGGAGCAAAAATGTGGTTCATCAATGCTTGGAATGTGGCTGGAGCATTGGTTAAGCTAAAGGGGATTACCAAGAATTCGTAATGCCCTTGATGGGTTCTAAAAGCGGTCTTAGGGCAGTCTAGGGGATTCATGCGGATTTGATGGTAACTGGAGGTTAAGTCTAGTTTAGAAAAAATGGATGCTCCAGTTAATTCATCCAGCAGGTCTTCAATGATGGGAATAGGGAATTGGTTCTTGATTGTTAGGGAGTTAAGCTGCCTATAATCCACACAAAACCTCCATGATCCATAATTTTTCTTTACTAAGAGGACTGGTGAAGCATAGGGGCTTTGGCTAGGTTGTACAAGGTTTTTGGTTAGCATTTCGTGTATCAGTTTCTCTATTTCTGCCCTTTGTATGGGGGAGTATCGATAGGCCTTCAAGTTAACTGGTTCACTATTAGGTTTAAGGTGAATGGAGTGATCAAGTATTCGATGGGGTGGAAGGGACTGGGGAGTGGCAAACAGATCCTCAAATTCCATTAATAAATCGTGAATAGGACTAAGAGTATGTACCTGGCCATTCAAGGTTAACAGCAACTTGTCACTGTGAGGAACATGTGGTGGACTTCCTGCTAGCTTTTTCCCGACCTCCATGGTGTAGATGGAGTGTAGTTGTCCCACGGTGGTACTCCCTTGATCCAACAATTTTTGGATTCTCTTCCCAGACACCACCTTACATTCTCCCACTTCCTGACTACCGTGAAGGGTTACTTGTTGTCCTTCCCAGTTAAATGTGACCTTCAAAGTGTTGAAATCAAACACCAACGGACTCACGATTTTCATCCAATCAACCCCCAACACCACATGACACCCTCCCAGTTTGAGTATTCGCAGATCAGCCGAGAACTCTTGCCCACTCATTACCCATTTAAATTCCCTGCACCTTAATTGACTGACCATTTTAGTTCCGTTGGCTATTAGTACTGAGAGAGGGGGTGTTTCCTGAAGATTGCACTGCAAGCTGTACGCAGTGGTTTCATCAAGGAAACTATGAGTGCTGCCACTGTCAATCAACACCACTAGGCTTCTTTTGCGGACCATTCCCTTCACCTTAATGACTCTGCCAGCTGCCTGTCCTTGGAGAGCATGCATGAAGATTTCACCTCCTTCATTCCCTTCCAACTTATCCTCCTCCTCCTCTGTTCCTGCTTCCTCGTTTTCTCCTTCTTCCTGTCTTTCCATGGTGAGGAGAAGTTTCTTGCACTGATAGCCCGGCCCATACTTCTCTCCACAACAGAAACGTAAACCTAATTGTCTCTTCTGGTCTACCGATAAATTCTTGGGCGGTACGATAGGCTGACTGGTCCTTCCCAAGGATCCCCCTCTCTGCCCATAGAATGTGTTACCCCTAGTATACGTTCCCATGTTGTGATCCTCTCGCTTGGTTTTGGATGACAGCCTATGCCTTCTGGCAAAGGCATCCATCGACAGCTCATGCAGGCTAGCTTGTTCAGCTGCTTGGGCCACTGTGGTGGGAAACATCTTAACTGTAGGCCTAATTAGCTCCTCCAACCCACTGATAAAGCTCGAGACAAAATACTCTTCATCCAAATATGGATGAGACAATGAAAGTAAGGCCCTCAATTCCTCAAATCTGGTTTGATAGTCCTCCACCGCGCCTTTCTATTTCAATTTATTGAACTCCTCTGTTGAGTTTTGGATCTAATCCTCACACAATTAAAACCTCTCTCTCACCCAAATGCTCACCCGATAGAGATAGAAACTAAAAGAAAAGTAAAACAGATTGAAATGCAAAACAGAAACAATGAAGAACAAGAAGACTTATCCTGGTTCAGGCAAGAAATTGCCCTACATCCAGACTACCAGATGATGCCGACAAAATCCACTATCAAAGAACAAGATTACAACACTTCGCACTTCTTCCTTGATCTCTTCCTCGCACACACTTAGGCTATTAATCTATAGCCTCTCTCAAGAAAACAAAGGACTGAGCACTAGCTCTCTCTCTATTCTCCAACTCCTATGTGCGAATACAACATATGAATTCTCTCTCTTGCTGCCCTCCCTCATAGAACCTACCCGCCTCTATTTATAAAAGATAGAGGCGGTTACAACTTAAAAGGACTAATATGTAAATATAAGGAAAATACATGACTTAACCGGAAATAACCCAAGACGCATTTCCGTTACATTTTAAACACATAAAACATAATAGTGAAACATTTCCTTACAAACATATCTGCCATTTTACAGAAACTTACAGCTATACTAAACAAATTCTAACAATTTCTTCACCAATTTGATTAGATAGCTTTAAGTCTTCAACAACTTTCAGATTCTGCTACAGCAACCTTTTCATCCCATCTTCTGGCTTCCTTCTAAGCTTAAGAGCTTAGACTCCTTCAAGCTACATTGAGTAGCTCCATACAGTGTTTCATCTTGGCTGTGGGGACAGCCTTGGTGAACATATCCGCTGCGTTTTCCTCTCCAGCAACCTTTTCTAGCTTCAGCAATTTCCTGTCAAGAATTTCTCTGATAAAATGCAAACGAACATCAATATGTTTAGTACGTTCATGATGAGCTTGGTTTTTAGCTAGGTGAATGGCACTTTGGCTATCACATCTTAGGGTTGTATCTATCTCCCTTCCTAGTAATTCCCCTAGAAGCCCTTTGAACCACATGGCCTCCTTTATTGCTTCTGCTAGAGCAATATACTCTGCCTCAGTAGTGGATAATGCTACAACATGTTGTAGACCAGCCTTCTAGTTAACTGTGGCATTCCAAACCTTAAAAACATAATCAGTGGTTGACCTCCTCCTATCCTGATCCGCTGCATAATCTGCATCGGAGAATCCTAGGATCTTAGCTTCTAATTCTTTCCCTGCTCCACCATGTCACACTCGATCCTTGTAGAAGAGGTTCCTTCCGGAATTCTGGAAGGGACGATTAGGCGGGAAGAGTTTGGGAGGGAAAGAGAAGAGCAGAATGTAGAGAGAACGAGAGACGTGTGAATGAGAATGAGAGGGAAAGGAAGTCAGTGGAATAATCCTCACACGAGTTCCCCATCCTCAGCTTATCTCTATTTATAGGACTTACAAGTGGGGCGCGACAGTTAGGCAACTGCCCAAGCGCGCGCCAATTGAATTGGCAACCAAAAAGTATTACAATTCTGCCACTATACTACCCCTTACAATTATACCCATCTACCCTTATACCTCCCATTACAATTATACCCTTGGGCTATGACAATTCCTGCCCCGTAAAATATTTCTTGACCCCAAGAAATTACAATAGGCTGGTGGTTCGAGGGAAACGTTGCAGGAGATCAGGGAGGTATTCCCATGAGGTATGATCCGGATGTAGGTGGGACCATTGCACTAAAACCTGCGTCAGGGGAGCTTGGTTCTGGTAGATCACCCGTTTAGCCAAGACTGCTACTGGCTCGGCGGTGGACTCAACATTTTCCAGTGGAGTCGGCAGTGTGGTGCTGGAGCTGTCAGACGGGCTTAAGGATTTTTTTAATAAGGAAACGTGAAAGACGGGGTGGAGGCCTACTCCTTCTGGTAACTGAAGACGATAGGCAACCGGCCCTACCCTTGCCACAATTTTGAAAGGCCCATAGAATTTAGGACTGAGTTTAGAGATGGGTCCTTTGTGAAAAAGGTGCTGTTGGAATCGCTTCACCTTTAAGTATACCTCGGTGCCTTTCTCAAACTGTCTCTCGGTGCGGTGCTTGTCTGCTAGCTGCTTCATCCGTTGGCTGGCTAGGACCAACTCCTGCTTAATAGTGAGCAAAGCGTCCTGTCTGTCCTTTAGGTATTGGTCTGCAGATGTCTCTTGAGGAGAATAATGCATTACCGCTGGGATGATGGGTGGCAAGTACCCAAACAAGGCTTCGAAAGGGGTTCGCTTGTGTGCCGTGTGGTAGTTGGTGTTATACCACCATTGGGCTAAGGCTACCCAACGACTCCAGCTCCTGGGTTTGGACACGCATAAGCATCGAAGATAGGTCTCTAGGCACTGATTGACTCTTTCAGTCTGCCCATCGGTTTCTGGATGGTAGGCAGACGAGAGATGAAGCTTAGTACCTAATCCCTGAAATAGGGACTTCCAGAACTGACTTGTAAAAACTTTATCTCGATAAGAAATTATTGCCTTAGGCAGCCCATGGACTTTGAACACTGAATCCATTAGTTTCCGTGCAACTTCCGTGGCTGTGAATGGATGGGCCAAGGTGAGGAAGTAGTTGAATTTCGTTAACTTGTCCACCACCACCAAAAGAGTGTCCGCCCCTTCCGATTTTGGTAATCCCTCAATGAAGTCCATGGAGATGAGTTCCCAGGGCTGAAGGAGGCCAGGATAAGGAACTTGCTCATGTTTGCACCTTTGGCAAATAGTACATTCTGTAACAAATTTGGTGACATCTTTCTTTAGGCCCTTCCAATAAAAGAGTTGCCTCACCCGCTGGTAGGTTACATTGAGCCCAGAATGTCCCCCTATAGGGGAGTCATGCAGGCTTTGTAATATTTTGGTCTTCAACAATTCATCGTCCCCAATCACCACTCTATTCTGGAACCTCAATAGTCCCCCTTTTAATTGGTAGGGTGAATCCTTAGTGGCTTGTGCGGAGAGCCGGATAAGTAATTCTTTAATCCAGGGGGTCTGGTCATAACTATGGGCAATGTCTTGCACCCAATCTGCCACTACAGCCGAAATGGCCTGACAAGCAGCTGGAACATCTCTCCTGGACAAAGCATCGGCTGCCTTGTTCTCTTTTCCCTTGCGATATAAGATGGTAAAATCAAAACCCATCAGTTTGGTTATGCCCTTCTTCTGTAACTGGTTGTGTACCCGTTGCTGTGCTAAAAATTTGAGGCTCTCGTGATCCATCTTGATGGTGAATTTCCTGCCCTCCAAGTAGTATCTCCACCTTTCGACTGCCATGAGGACTGCCAACAACTCCTTGTCATATATACTGAGGCCTTGATGTCGAGGAGCTAATGCATGACTTAGGTAGGCCACTGGACGCCCTCCCTGGCTCAGCACGGCCCCTATGCCGGAGTCACATGCATCTGTTTCTAAAATAAATTCCTTGGAGAAGTCAGGCAGAGCCAGTGTGGGAGCTTGCGACATGGCTGCTTTCAGGGATTCAAAAGCATTCTCAGCTTCCGGTCCCCACCCAAAGTTATTCTTCTTAAGTAGAGTGGTCAGGGGTTTACTGATTATTCCATAGCCTTGTATGAAGCGCCGGTAATAACCAGTTAGGCCTAGGAAACCCCTCAGTTCCTTCAGGGTCTTTGGCCAGGGCCAGGCCTTCATAGCTTCAATTTTGTGAGGATTAGTACTAACCCCTCGGCCAGAAATAATGTGACCCAAATATTCAACCTGTCCTTCTGCAAAAGAGCATTTAGACCTCTTCACATATAGCTGATGGAATCGGAGGATCTGAAATGCTAGTTTAAGGTGGGTTAAATGCTGGTCCAAGGTGGTGCTGTAAATGAGGATGTCATAAAAAAAAACCAGTACGAATTTGCGTAAATAAGGAGCAAAAATATGGTTCATCAACGCTTGGAAGGTTGCGGGCGCGTTGGTGAGGCCGAAGGGCATTACCAAGAATTTGTAATGCCCTTGGTGGGTTCTAAAGGCTGTCTTAGGACAATCGGCTAATCTCATGCGGATTTGGTAGTAGCCGGAGGTTAAATCAAGCTTAGAAAAGATGGAAGCGCCTGTTAACTCATCTAGCAGATCTTCGATAATGGGTATAGGAAATTGATTCTTGATGGTTAGTGAATTGAGTTGCCTATAATCTACACAAAATCTCCAAGTTCCATCTTTCTTTTTCACTAGGAGGACGGGGGATGCATATGGACTTTGGCTTGGTTGGATCAAGTTTCGGGACAGCATCTCTCTTATGAGTTTTTTGATTTCAACTTTTTGTATGGGAGAATACCGGTAGGCCTTTAGATTGATTGGTTCACTGTTGGGTTTAAGGTGAATGGAATGGTCAAGGATTCTATGGGGTGGTAAGGTTTGGGGAGTAGCAAACAGATCCTCAAATTCCATCAGCAGATTATGGATGGGCAAAGGAAGGTGTACCTTACTGTCCACCAATGCTGAAGTAGTGTTCCTGGGTACAGCAAGCTCCTGCTCTTCCTCTGATGATGTCCCCACGTCCATTGTATAAATGGAGTGCAACTGCCCCACGGTAGTACTCCCCTGTTCTAGCAATTTTTGGATCCGTTTCCCTGGAGCCACCTTACAATCCCTTGTTTCTTGACTCCCATGTAAGGTAACCTGATGGCCCTCCAAATTAAAGGTTACTTCCAGCGTGTTGAAATCAAATATCAAGGGGCTCATTGTCTTCATCTAATCTACCCCCAATACCACATGGCATCCTCCCAACTTGAGGATTCTCAGATCAGCTGAGAATTCCCTTCCACTCATCAGCCATTTGAAGCCCTTACATCGGAATTGGCTAACCATTCTGGTTCCATCAGCTATTAATATTGACAGTGGTGGAGTCTCCTGGAGATTACACTGTAAGTTATGGGCTGTGGTCTCATCTAGGAAGCTATGTGTGCTGCCACTGTCTATCAATACGACTATCTTCCTCTTCCGGGCCACCCCAGTCACCTTCACCACTCTACCAGCTGCTTGGCCCTGCAAAGCGTGCATTGATATCTCACCTCCCTCTTTTTCCATCGACATTCCTTCATTTTCATCCATATCCGCTTCCTCCTCCTCGTTTTCCTCCTGACCTTCCATGGTAAGTAGTAGCTTCTTACACTGGTGGCCTTGCCCATACTTTTCACCGCAACGGAAGCATAGGCCTAGCTGCCTCTTTTGGTCCAGTGTGAGACTTCTCGGTTGAGTCGCTGGCTGGAGAACCTTACTGATAGGTCCTCCCCGCGGACTCTGTAAGCTACTACCCCTGTGATATCCCCCATAGGTGTGATCTTCCCTGCTGTTTTCGGTCGACAACTTATGTCTCTTTGGAAACGTTTCCATTGTAAGCTCTTACAGTCTAGCTTGCTCAGCTGCTTGTGCCACAGTTGTGGGATATAGCATCTTAACAGTCGGTCTAATTAACTCATCCAAACCACTGATAAAGCTCGAAACGAAATATTCCTCGTCTAAGTAAGGCTGCGATAGGGATAGCAGGGATCTTAGTTCTTCAAACCTAGTTTGGTACTCCTCCACTGTTCCATTCTGTTTTAATTTGTTAAACTCCTCAATTACATCCGATCTGGTCTTCTCTCCGAACCTTCTGCACAATTGGTTAACAAACTCTGGCCAACTCAAGTCCAGCCTGCCTCGACTCCAATTTTGGAACCAGGCATCCGCTACATCATCAAGATAGGAGGCAGCCATACATACCTTATCACCTTCTGAGATTCGATGTTGATAGAACACCCGTTCGCATCTGCGTATCCACCACCTCGGTCTATCTCGATCAAAGGTCGGAATCTCCATCCTCAGCCCCGTCTGAACGGAATTGTTACCCCCTAGACCCCTATGTTGGGCCCCCTCTCCTGCCTCCGTGGGTTCCTGTGGTCGCTGCCTACTCAGCGGTGCAGTAAGTATTGGTGCCGTTGTCGTCCTTGGGGGAAAATCCGTCGGTAAGCTGACATTCGGCTGCCTAGAAAACATGCTCAATGCCGCAGACAGTTGTTGGCTGAGACCTGAGAATTCCTCTCGTAATCTAGTCACGGCTCGATCCAATGTAGCCGTGTATTCCGATCGACTCCTGTGGATCTCCTCTTGTGTATTCTGGATTCCTAACTCCAGCGTCTCCAATCGATCATCCACCAGTTCCTGGTGTTGTCGCAATCCTAATTCGATCGCGTCCAGTCTTACCTCCATCTGCTTCGCTCGCGTTCCATCGGCCATCCTCTCTGCTAGGTCGCGGGCTCTGATACCAAATGTCACGCTCGATTCTTGTAGAAGAGGTTCCTTCCGAAATTCTGGAAGGGACGATTAGGCGGGAAGAGTTTGGGAGGGAAAGAGAAGAGTAGAATGTAGAGAGAACGAGAGACGTGTGAATGAGAATGAGAGGGAAAGGAAGTCAGTGGAATAATCCTCACACGAGTTCCCCATCCTCTGCTTATCTCTATTTATAGGACTTACAAGTGGGGCGCGGCAGTTAGGCAACTGCCCAAGCGCGCGCCAATTGAATTGGCAACCAAAAAGTATTACAATTCTGCCACTATACTACCCCTTACAATTATACTCATCTACCCTTATACCTCCCATTAGAATTATACCCTTGGGCTATGACACACCATAAACCAAACCAATACCTAATGATCCTCTTAGGTATTTAAACATCCACTTGACAGCACTCCAATGAGACTTCCCCGGGTTTGCCATAAATCGTCTAACTACACTCATGGCATGAGCAAGATCTGGTCGAGTACAGACCATGTTGTACATCAGACTCCCTACTGCACTAGAGTATGGGACATTCCTCATTTCTGCCTTGTCATCCTCATTTATAGGAGATTGGCTTGCTGAAAGCTTAAAATGCTGAGTAAAAGGAGTACTGACAGCCTTTGATTCAGCCATACCAAACCTTTGAATTAATTTTCTTAAGTAATTCTCTTGCGATAGTCCTAGGGTTCTAACCTTTCTATCCCTCTTTATTTCAATTCCCAATATCTTTCTTGCTTCTCCTAAATCTTTCATTTCAAATGCTGATTTTAATTCCAGTTTTAACTGTTGGATTTCTTCCTTTGATTGACTTGCAATCAACATATCATCAACATATAATAAAAGATACAAGAAAATGCTGTTAGATATTTTCTTAAAATATACACAGCAATCATATGAACTTCTTACAAACCCATGATCAATCATAAAAGTATCAAATCTTTTATACCATTGGCGTGGGGATTGTTTAAGCCCATATAGGGATTTCTTAATAAGGCAAACTTGTTCTATTTTCCCTTTTGATTTGAATCCCTTTGGCTGCTCCATGAGAATCTTTTCTTCTAAATCTCCATGTAAGAAAGCAGTAGTAACATCCATTTGTTCCAAACACAAATCCATGTGAGCAGTTATGGCTAGAAGCATTCTTATTGAGGTGTGCCTTACAACAGGAGAAAATACCTCATTATAATCAATTCCCTCAACCTGAGTAAACCCTCTTGCAACCAACCTGGCTTTATACCTAGGCTTAAGCTCATTTCCAGCTCCTTCCTTTATTTTATAAAGCCATTTACAGCCCACTATTCTCTGCTTCTCCGGTCTATCAACTAAAGTCCAGGTTTGATTTTTCCTTGGGGAGTTTATTTCTGATTCCATAGCCTTAATCCACTTACTAGAGTCTTTAGAGGATATTGCTTCCTCATAGGTTTGAGGTTCATCACCTGCAACCTCAGATGCACTCGTAAGTGCATATGAAACCAGATCTGCAAAGCCATATCGCTTAGGAGGTTTTGATTGTCTTTTTTGTCTATCCCTAGCAACATTATGTCTATAATGGTTAGGCTCATCTTCTGCATCTGAACCCTCTTTACTTTCTCCATGAGGGTCAAAATCTTGGTCAGCTATGGGTTTTTCTATGTTTTCCTGATGTTCCAAGTCCTGGCTTTGGGAACCAGATGTCTCTGCACTGGGAGAGTCTTCACGCCAACCTAATTCTACATTCTCTATTGTAGTTGATGGCTCATTTCTACCATTATCATGCAGACCCTTAGCTACTGAATTCTCATAAAAAATGACATCCCTAGTAACTAAGATCTTTTGGTTATCAGATTCTAGACTCCATAGTTTGTACCCTTTTACACCAGTTGGATATCCTATAAAAATACATTTTTGAGCTCTAGGATCCAGCTTTCCTTGTTTTATATGGGCATATGATATGCACCCAAATACCCTTAGGTGTTTTAAGCTAGGTTTGTGACCTGTCCACATTTCATAAGGAGTTTTAAATTCTATTGCAGTTGAAGGAGATCTATTTAACACATATGCTGCAGTATTCACTGCTTCTCCCCAAAATGCCTTTGAGAGGTTTGCACGAAACAACATACACCTAACTCTCTCTAGGAGAGTCCTATTCATCCTCTCGGCAAGCCCATTTTGCCTTGGGTTTCCTGGGGCAGTCAAATGCCTAACTATCCCACTTCCTTTGCATAAATCAGTAAACTCCTTGTTGCAGAATTCAAGACCATTATCAGTCCTAATGGTTTTTATCTTTCTTCCCTTTTGATTTTCTATCATGGTCTTCCATGTTCTAAAAGCCTCAAAAGTATGTTCTTTTGTTTTCAAAACATATATCCAAACCATTCTAGAAAAATCATCTATTATGGACAAAAAATACCTCTGAGGGATTTAGTAAAGACATCTACTAACTGGTCATTTGAATTGACAAAAACTGTGATAATACAACCAGATAAAATATTTTCTCGAATGAAATGACAATCTATCTCGATGTGTTTGGTTCTCTCATGAAAGACTGGATTGGAGGCAATATGTAACGTAGCTTGATTATTGCAAATTAATCTCATCTGTGATATTTCTCCAAACTTGAGTTCCTGAAGCAATTGTTTTAACCAGATAAGTTCACATGTTGCCAAGGCCATAGCATGATATTCTGCTTTTGCACTTGACCTAGCAACAACATCCTGCTTTTTGCTTTTCTAAGATACTAGGTTCCCTCCAATTAGAACACAGTATCCTGAAGTAGATCGTCTATCAGATGGAGAACCAGCCCAATCAGTGTTTGAATATCCAATTACCTGAGTATGACCTCTGTCCTTATACAACAGTCCTTTCTTTGGAGCTCCCTTAATATACTTGAGAATCTGAACAATTGCATTCCAGTGGCTATCACAAGGAGATTATAGAAATTGATTGACAACATTGACAGAGAAAGAAATGTCAGGCCGAGTGATAGTGAGATAATTAAATTTTTCAATTAGCCTACAATATGTCCCAGGATCTACAAGAGGCTCCCCTTCTCCTTGTAAAAGCTTTACATTTGGATCCATGAGAGAGTCTATAGGTTTACAATCAAGCATCCCAATTTCTTCCAGAATATCTAACACATACTTTCGATGAGAGATGACTATACTAGAGCTGGATTGGACGACTTCTATGCCTAGAAAGTACTTAAGCAACCCCAAGTCCTTGGTTTGGAAATGATGGAAAAGATGTCTCTTCAGTTGAGTAATACTATCCTGATCATCACCTGTAATGACAATATCATGCACATGGACAATCAAGTATATACACTTTCCATGTAATGTGTGTTTGTAGAAAATTGAATGATCAGACTCACTACGTGTCATACCAACTTTCTGAATAACAATACTAAAGCGACCAAACCAGGCTCGCGGAGATTGTTTTAACCCATATAGTGAGTGTCGGGAGTTTACAAACCAAACCAGACTCCCCCTGAGCAACAAACCCAGGAGGTTGCTCCATATAAATCTCTTCCTGAAGCTCACTATGTAAGAAGGCATTCTTAATATCCAGTTGATACAACGGCCAGTGGTGCAAAGCGGCTATAGAGATAAACAAGCGGACAACATAAATTTTAGCCACAGGGAAAAATGTATCGCCATAGTCAAGACCATACACTTAGGTGAACCCCTTTGCTACCAAACCTGCCTTAAGCCGATCGATGTGCCCATCAGGACCAACTTTGACAGTATAGATCCATCAACATCTAACACGAGATTTACCTGGGGGTAATGGAATCAAATCCCAAGTAACATTGGAATGTAAAGCAGTCATTTCTTCTACCATTGCTTGTCGCCACCCTGGATCAGAAAGTGCCTCGCTAACAGTTTTGGGAATAGAGATAGAGGATAGGGAGGAGAGAAAAGCACTGTAAGGAGAAGATAGACGGTGATAACTAAGGAAATTATAAATTGGATGAGGATTGCGTATAGAACGGGTACCTTTCCGAAGGGCAATAGGAAACTGATCCTCAGGTAGTAGAATCGCGGTAGGTGGAGATGCTGGAGTGGGAGGTGAGACAGTAGAAGTCACTGGTGCAATAGGAGAAGCGGGAGGTTGCACAGGGACATCACCAGGACCCCTCATGTGACTGAGGTTGAGAACGCCGATGATTTACCTGTAATGGGGTAGATGAGGGAACAAGGAAAAAAGGAACAAGAGGATTATATGGAATAGGGATGGCCTCGGATATGGGATGGCTCTCTGAAGGAGGGGAATAGTAGAAAGGGGATTACTCAAAAAATGTGACATAAACAGATAGAAAATATCGTCGGGTGGCAGGAGAGTAACACTTATAACCCTTTTTTAAGTTTGGAATAACCAAGAAAAATGCATTTGATGGATTGAGCAGACAATTTATCTCGACTTGAAGACATGTTAAGAACAAAGCACGTGCAACCAAAGACACGGAAAAGGGAGAGCATATAAGGATTAATTGGGAAACAAAAGAGAGTGAGGAACTTTGTCCTGAAGAATAGAGGAAGGCATCCTATTAATGAGATAGCAAGCAGTGATGACAACATCAGCCCAAAAAGAAAGGGAACATTATAGTGTAAAAGGAGGGTGCGAGCAGTTTCAATCAAATGTCTATTTTACGCTCAGCAATCCCATTTTGTTGTGGTGTGTAGGCACAAGACGATTGATGTAAGATCCCTTGAGAAGACATAAAGGTACTGAAGGGGGCAGAAAAATATTCAGGGGCATTGTCACTGCGCAAAACTTGAACAGATGTATGAAATTGCGTTTTGAATTTAGCACAAAAGGATTCAAAAATTGAAAATAGCTTAGAACGATTTTTCATTAAATATAACCAAGTGCATCGAGAATAATCGTCGATGAACGTGACAAAATATTGAAAACCTAAGACATACACAACACGACTAGGACCCCAAACATCAGAATGAACTAAAGTAAATGGGAATATAGCTCGATTATTGACACGTTTTGAAAAAGAAGTTCTAGTATGTTTTCCAAGCTGACAAGATTCACAATGAAAGGTTGACAATGTAGACGGATTGGAAACCATCTTTTGAAACTTGACCAAACTAGGATGTCCCAAACGGTTATGGAGAAGAGTAGGAGACTCACTCACTGAGCACGCAATAGGAGGTTTAGGAAGGTTGAGGTGATAGAGACCCTGCGACTCACATCCGATGCCAAGCATTTGTCCCATACTGCAATCTTGAATAGTAACAAAATTGTTATTGAAGGTGAGAAAATAATTTAGGGTACGTGTAAGTTGACTAACAGATACAAGATTAAAAGGACAATGGGGAAGATAAAGGACAAAATCTAAAGGTAGAGATGGTAAGGTTTTGACAGTGCTAATAGCTTTAGCAACAACTTTAGAACCATTGGCTAAGGTAATAGAAGATAAAGAAACAGAACTAGTAAAATGAGAGAACATATGGGGATTACCAGATATATGATTAGAAGCACCTGAATCTAGGACCCACGGTCCTGAAGAGGATGACCGAGCGAGGAAGGCAGTGGAGTCATTAGAGTGGGTGATGGAGGCAGTGGTGGATGATGACTGTTGGGATGTCTTATACTTGATATATTTGTCATAGTCGTCCCCAATGAGAAGTAAGGAATTCGATGGATGTCCAACAGAAGATTCAAGTCAGGAACTATCAACAGAAGCAACATTCGCACGAGGAGGGCGACCATGCAGCTTATAACATCGTTCCTTAGTATGCCCCAACTTGTGACAGAAGTCACACTTGGGGGGGTTGCATCGATTACTACTACAACCCCCTCCCTGTTCTCCATGATTTTGAGTTTGCGAAGCCATAACTGAATTATCCCTGATGGAAGAAATAGGTACTGCAAGAACAGAGGAAACCTGAAGAAGACGAGAATACACTTCATTGTAGGGACGTTGGGACTGGCAAGGATCTAGTCACGAACCGGAGCAAGTTCAGGACCAAGAGTAGCAAGGGTACATACCATGAAGAACTTGTCTCTCTGAGCAAGATCTTCTGCAACAGTCTTACCAGCGGGAAGAAGAGAGTTATACTCAGCCTTAAGTGAAGCCATCCGACCAAGAAAATCGAGAAGAGTCATACCCTGTTGTCTCAAATTAATTAGATTAGATACCACTGAATACAGTCGTTGGATATTATTTGTATAGAGAGCCTTTGCCTGACTCCATAACTCACAACATATGGTATAGTTGGTATAGATTGGGTGAAGAGAGGGGTCAATTGATTGCCATAGGAGGCTACACAACAAGGCATCATCTTTTACCCACGCAGTTTTGTCCGTGGTCACATCCTCAGACTTGGTAGTCAAATGATCATCTAAACCTTGACCCATACACCATAGTTCAACAACTTTAGACCAAGAGAGATAATTCTAATTGCCCATTAACTTCTCAATAGCTATTGTTGGAGAGGGAGACAGGATACCAAAGAAGGAACTGGATTTACTAGGTCCTGACATGTTTAATGGCAAATTTGTCGATCTAGGTTAAACAGATCTGAAATAGATCTGTTGGACGTAGGCTAAATAGATCTGGTTTGTTGGGTCAGATCTAGGCTAAACAGATATGTCGGGTCAAACTATATCTGTCAAAATAGATTTGAAAGGCCAAATTGAAAGGATCACACCTATTGGCAGATCTAAAAATTTGAGACACAGTTGGTCAGATCTGGAGAAGGTGTAGTGGTCGGAGATCTGAGCAATGAAGGCGGCGGCGCGAGTGGTTAAAGCAGATCCAATGGTGAGGAGCTAGATTTGAGGTAGATCTAGTGGGATCTGACGAGAGTTGGTGCCCAGCAATCGCGGGTGAGCTAGATCTGAGCTAGATCTGGTGGCCGGCGGTCGTGGGCGAGTCAGATTCGGTGGCCGACGACGCACAAGGAAGGCTATAGATCTGGGTGGCGGCCGAATCTAGGAAACAACGATGGCAGAGGTCGGATTTGGGTAGATCTGGCTGCGACTGATGGCGGCAACAACTGAGGTTGCGGCGGCTGGCAAAGGAGATCTCAGGTGACGACGGCGACAATGGTGTTCGCGGGTGGTGTTGGCAGTAGAGGCAGCGGCGACAGTGGCAGCCACATAGTAGACCGCAGGCAGCCACGACAACAGCAACAAAGATGCAGATGGTTGTGGGAGACATATTTGAAGGCCGGATCTAGGGAGATTTGGCTGCAATAGAGAAGAAGGTGGGGAGCTCACAGGCGTCGAAGTAATAGGTATTGAGAAGAGAGGCACCGATGGAGGGATAACACAACGGGAAAGAATTCTCTAACCTAGCTCTGATACCATGTAGAACTTAGAGAGATTGGAAATAATTGTCATATCATAACTAGTAGAATGTACACATATTTATACAAAAACATTCATATGTCATGACATAAGCATGACATAAGTCATGACATAGGGCTAACCGTAAGTCTAGAATACACATACAAGTGTTATCTCCATATACAAGTCAACAATGGCTTTTAAGTCTTTCTACTTAAAAGCTATGTAAAGGTTTTAAGTTGGCTAGCGTTTTAGGTTATAACATGTTTTGATATATGTACTTTAAATTGTCATTTATATAGTTTATATGTTTGGTTTTAAAAAGCTGATAAGCTATCATAACTTAACAAAATGACTAAAATGGATATCTTGCTGAATAATACTAATAAAATTCATAAAATATTATTTTTTTAATAAAAATAAATTATAAATTGATGTCTAACTGATAAAATTATTACCATTACATGTTAATAAATTATGTACAATTATTAAAAAATATATTAATACAATTATTAAAAATATATTATATAGAAGCTGGAGGCAGGAGGCGGGAGGCGACAACGATGGGGCTGAAGGCGGTGCAATGGAGGTGACAAGAAGGAGATGGAGGGAGGCGGCGGCCGTGACAGAGGAGCTGGAGGGAGGCGGTGAAAGATATGAATGGTAGAGGGATGTGGGAGAGGGATAAGATTGAAAATATGATAGTTGTTGGAGGGTAAAATTGTAAAATATTTTGTGAACTAAATAAGCTATGTATAACATTTTGAGAAGGGGGGGGGGGGGGGGGTTCTAAAACACTGTCAAATAGCGTTTAAGCTCTTTAATTTTTAACAAACTTGTAACTAAATAAGTTATATGACGATTCAGCTTCACAGATAGCTTATAAGTAGCCAAACTGCTAAGCCAAACACTCTCTAAATAATAACTACTTTGCTAGTCCTTTGGGTGAATTTTCATGTTAATATATACGTATTACAGCCAGGTCCAAATCTTGCTAGTTATCTTTGGTACTTGGAGGACTCAATAATGTAGCAATCAGAGCAGTTTCAGGTCTTTGTACTTATGGGTGCCATCATATAGGCATCAAGCCTATGTCGTGGCCTTTTGACCTATGGGACCTTTGCGAGCATGCCCAGACAGTCTGCATATTGAATATTGTCTATGTTAGATTACTGCTAAGAATAGAACTAGAAATTTGACCAAGAAGAGGCAAACAATGCCTAATTATTTATCCTAAAAAGGTTCAATAAAAATTTATTGAATAAATTTAAAACTTCGCTGCATGAGTTTAAATTGAAATATGAGTTTTGACACCCAACTCAAGAAATTGGGGGAACAACCTAATAACCATAAATAGAAAATGCTAATATTTACTCCTTCGTTTGAAAGTTTTGTGCAACAGGTAGTCGTTATTGATATTACACAAATAATTTTTTTTTAGTTATTATTAGGAAACATTAACTACACCTGTAATCCTTATGCATCGAGCCTTTGTACTCATCCACTTTGTACCTCATCACCATCATCAACTACACCTTATCCTAACTAAGTTAGGTTGGGTGACACAACATTCATAATGTCAATTGACTTCTAAAAGTTACTTTGACAATAAAAATCCATGCAAAAGATCAATGTGGTAAAATTTTTTGTCAGATGCTTGTTGATGCATCCCTTATACAATGAGGGAATGATGTGATAAAATTCTAACCCCATCTTCATATGTGAAGAATGATATAAAGAACTGGGAGAAAAAGAAGAGAGGGAAAAAAAACAAATCTATTAAGGTGGGATTACAAGTATTTATGCCAATACATTGTAACTGCGATTTATAAGCGCTATCTATGCTAGGTCTACAACTGTTCCATACAGCACACCTAATACCAACTAATATGAATTCTCAACCCTTCCTCTCAAGCAAGCACATACACATCATATGTGTCTGGTTTGGAACAAATATATTCAATCTTCAGACCTCAAAGAGCTTTACTAAACAGGTCAGCCTGCTGATCCATAGTCCCAATAAATGCTGTAGAAATCTCACCAAAAACTAGTTTTCGTTGCGCAAAGTGATGGTTTATTTCAATATGCTTGGTCCTTTCATGAAAAAACAAGATTAGAGGCAATATGAAAAGTAGCTTGATTGTTACACACAAGCTGCATCGAACCCTAATCACCAAACTGCAGCTCTTTAAGAAGCTGTTTCAGCCAAATCAGTTCACATGTAGCTAATGCCATGGCTTTATACTCAGCTTCAGCACTAGACCTAGCAACAACTTGCTGCTTTTATTCTTCCAAGAAGCCAGATTGCCTCCCAACTAAAACACAATAGCCAGAAGTTGACCGTCTATCAACTAGACAGCCTGCCCAATCAACATTTGCATAACCAGTCACCTGTGTATGACCTTTATCCTCAAATAGTAGACCTTTACTGGTCGAATAATTTAATGTAATGCAAACTACGCACCAAAACCTGCCAATAACCATCTCAAGGAGAGTCCAAAAACTGACTAACCAAACCAACAATAAATGCAATATCTGGTTGAGTCACTGTAAGATAATTCAGCTTCTCAGCCAGTCTACTATAATGCCTGGGATCATGAATAGGCTCCCCCTATCTAGGAAATAGTTTAGAGTTAGATCCATAGGTGTATCAATAGGTCTAGAATCCAACATGCCTATCTTCACCAGAATATCAAGGACATACCTCCTTTGAGAGATACAAATGCCATGCTCAGACCTAGCAACCTCAATACCCTAGAAAAACCACAGTGGACCCAAAAATATAGTCTGAAAATGAGAATGTAAATGAGCCTTCATATATGACATTGAGGATTCATACAGAAAATAAATTGCATTAGTTTACTGTTCATGCATTGAAAAGATTCTTCTTACAAGGAACATCTCGGCAACATTCTACCTATATACGTCTGTTAAAGGGCTCAATTTTACTTTATTCCATCCCGACTTTCACCCAGCTATACTGAAACAAACTCAGTCACCTATGATCCAAAGTAACTAAGTCTGAAGCTTCTCAAGCTTATTCACATGGAGGCTGGGATAGTACAGATAGAAACTTTATATATACTGACTCTTGCCCAACATGACTCAACCCCTTTTCGAGAGACTATCTTTTCCAATTGGCTGGTCTCTTCACAAATTTTTATAGCACCAGCCACACAGCTTTTGGGGCCTTACTAGCCCTAATATATATGAAGGTAATTAACTCCTTGATATCCACTGCCATCACTGGGATAGTCGCACTCTTTAGTTAATGCACAAGCTTGACACACCATGAATGCCCAAAAAACCACATCTCATAATTCTCAAGTTCCAATCAGAATTTCCACAAAACGTAAGGGTTTTGTCAGAAAAGGAGAGATGTGACACTGACCGTGTGCCCCCTTCTCTTGCACCCACTAAAAAATTTTTTGGACTTAATCTCACCTGCTTTTGCAATTTTAGCCTATACGTGTCCTCAACCAAGACAAATAAGAAGGATGGAGGAGGGCGGAGAATCTCAATGCCTTAGATGTTTATAAAAGGCCTTGGTGACTGCTGTGACTACAGCCAAAATCTAAATTGAAAATATAATAGCGGGTCCAATTTTGCTAACTGACACGAGATCCAATCTTATTTACAATGTTTAACTAAGATTCTAGTTTACACAACCACTGTGTTATGGGGCTTTTAAGATGAAATTCAACACATTTGATAGGTTTTAAGTACCACATCCAAAATCTGCAGATACCCACTTTTTCATTGAATTATACTAATGTAAGCTTGGTCTCAAGCAAAAGGAATTATTCAATTGATATGCCTGTATCAATACCTTTAAGGAAATGTAGCCTGTCATATTCTTGGCTATTCTTTAGCACCTCTGCTTTGACACCTTCATGCTACCTTATCTCTGCAGATTCGTATTTTTTATTTGAAATAACTTTTGTTGACTATGTATAATTGCTTGTTGTTGCTTCTGCAGATGAAACTTATCATAGTATCAACAGTGAATTGAGGGAATTGCCTCCAGTTGAGCTATCTACACTTCCCCTAATACTGAAGGTTTAAACTGTTGCCTTGTGACTTTTTTCCTTCCATAGTTGCCTTTTATTCTACTGGATTGAGTGTTAAACACTAGAGCATATTTTTATATTTTTAAGTGCCTATGGACTTTAGGAAAATTATGATTCCTACTTATTTCAGGTATAAGTTTTCCATTTGATCTGTTATTTAGTATGTTGCATGGGATAAAGTGGATTTCACAACTGTAACAGGCCTGTGCCTTATGTTACATGATATGGACTTTGGCTTCCTATAGCACTTTTTTTGGGTAGTTTTGTGCGTGTTTATGCATGGGCCTTAGAATTTTCTTCTCCTCAAGATTTCTGGGTATGGGTATAGTGCTATTTTATTGAAGTGTGAAATATTTGGAGATTAGAAAAATGTTTTCTTGTTATATAAAGCAAGAGAGATTAGATATCTGAATAAGATACACATGGGATGGGATGCAATCATGTACAAATCTCAACTAGCTCTGAAGAAGGTTCACCCTATCATGGTTAGGTTCGAAATCTAAAGTGAAATTTTAAATCAGTAGCTACTTTTCAGTTCTGCATGCCGATGCTTCTTTCCTAATAAGCCATGTAAAGTGAAAAGGAGCTGTAAGCTTATCTTTCCACTCTTTGCCAGACAGAACTGTGTATTAATGTCATATCTGGTTTTATGGATATAGTTTTAAATTTCCAACACGACCAACCACTCAATAAGCATATTTTTTATCCAAATTATTTTTTTGTTTTTGACATTATTGTGAACCTTTGGGAAATTTGGATTTTACCTTCTCTCCTTTTATTTTCTATAATTTCTTGACTAATATTTATGTATATATATTACAATAAGTAATGTTGTACAAGGCAAAAAATAGAATAACAGAGCAGAAGAAATTTATCCACATTCAAAAATATGATGTAAAGATTGAACACGGGAAGAAAGTCAAAGTAGGGTCTGTTAACCTCCATTTGAAATCCTTACAGGTTTTACTTATACTGCCAGTGCTATCTGCTGGTAACATGAATCTAGTTTTAAACTTTGCCTTATTTTAGCCTTAGAAAAAGAGAGTTTAATAGTCACTGTGATCATTAGGTAGGTACCACTAGCCTATTTTGCCTTCTGTAGAATTTATTTTATTGTTTCCCCCCTGCTTAATCTCTTGCTCATTAGAATAGAAAAGTGATTTTCATATCTTGGTGTCTCTTTAATTTAATTGTTCTCGTGTGTTTGTGTTTCGTAATAGTAAATGCATTTCATCACCTTTGGTCTTGCAGACTCTGGTTGAGAGTGGCATTGCCGATCAGATACGTGTAACGGAACTCATTTTGCATGATGTAAGTTTTGTGCAGCCCTTTTTTTTTTTTATTTCATTGAAGTTAAAATTATTTGTACCGTTTCTGGAAAATCTATTCTACTAAAGTTATTCACACCATTAAAAAGACATGGTAGATCTTACCAAAGTTAGATCTTCTTATGGAACAACTGGATATGTAGTGGTCAAAGGTAGGTTTTGGTGTTTTAATTTTAGTGTTCATAAAGAGAAAATGAAGTAAATGATGATGTGGTCCAGAATAATGATTTTATTGAATTTGGTTAGCAAATAAGCAATTTATTTTGTTTGGAATATGTTGAATTTGTAATTATGCTATCTTACATTCTTTTTTTCAAGAAAATAGTAATTAGTGTGTGAACTTAAACAAGTAATTGTTCAAACATGATTGTTTTTGAGAGTTGTGGGTTTGGATTGTCAAAGTGGAAGATGGGAAGTAAATGCAAATTTTGAAAGCTCTCTTTTTCTTAGATGAAGGTAAACATCTATCTATGGCAACAAAACTAAGAAGTGCACAAAGAAGAGAGACACCTAACAGTATTTTTACGTGAAAAAACTTGCAGGGAAAATCATGAGGCGTAGTCTAGTCAAGCATTGTCACTATATCTATATACAAATATAAGAAATAACTACTTACTATCTCAGTCTAGTTGTATGAATGCATGATATTCAACTGTTGATGCATAATTCTTTCTTGAACCTTCAAGTACTGACCATCCACTTGGTCAACATCGGGGAAAGAAATCTAGACATCAACATTATGGAAACACTTTCTGGCCGCTGAATCTGAGATCTCAACTTGAGTGCAAAGCTCACAACATATAGAAGATGTGCGACATGAGAACAACTCCAGGCCAGCTTCAAATAACTTTATAAAAGTTCTGTATTCTGCCTTCTTTCATCAACTCTAATAGATCTTACAAGAGTCCTTCAAGAACCGCTGCCAATTCCAGGATATTTGTTCTCGACTCTCATATAGAGGGAGTTCCTAAAGGTGCTAAAATGTCTTGATTGATTGCATTCCATCGGTGTTTAGATCACAACCTCATAGATATTTTTTGCCCTATGCTTCCTAAAGTACAAGAAGAATCCCTGAATTGATCAGTGTTTGAAATTATATAGGCCTGGACTACAGCCACAAAGTTGTCATGATGGAAATTTTCCCAAGTCCTTATGGACTTCTTGACACACCTTTTGCATGGTAATGTCACAGTTTTCAGTGTCTTTTACCTATTCAACTTTTTCAGCGCAGGGTGAGACATGGACACAGTAATCCTGTGCTTATGTGATTGTAAGTTCTAGAATTTCAAAAGAAAGGCTTCAAAAATGTCTTTTTCTCACGTAGGTTATTCTTGGCCAAAAACCTAAGATAGATTGCAAGTGTAGCCAAAACAATTAGGTTAAGAAATAAGAAATATTTGTTGTCACGGAAATATACCACTACAGCTACATAGATTTTACAACTTTGAAAGAATGGTTTGTGTATATCCACACGATCCTTTCCGCCAGATCTTGTTTTGCAAATATCTCCTCAATATATTGCTAGATACTGGAACTTAAAGGAACTTTTGCAGTGAAGGTATTGTGGTTTGACTGCAGACAAAACACAATCTTTCATAATTGATGTTTTGGACACCTCTTATACTCGTAGCATCAGTGCAGAAAGCCGTGTTCCCCCACCCCACCCCAAAACCAGGTTTCCGACCTTTGGGTGATTTCCTCATAGTATAAAGGCCTTAGAGAAGAATTGGCCATAGAGAAATGATTGTCTATCTAGCGTTCATGTAGCTAATCCCAGCTTGTGGGATTAAGGCTTGATATGTTGTTGTTAGTGGTTTGCTTATAGCGTTTTGGGAGTGTAGATGTCTAAAAAATAATTGGGCATCATGAATCTTGTTTGATTTCTGTTGGCAAGTCTAATTAATTACATTCATAAGAGCTGTCATTGTTATTTTTTCAAATGCTTAGTAGCGATCAAAATTGGGAAGGATCAAGAACCCCAATAACATCCAATCTTATTAGGTGTTGACTTTATGGTTTTTGAAAAGTTCTTCAACACTTGGAAGTGGTTTAGAAGATGGTTGCTCAGAGTGGTATGCTCTAGACCAGATCATGGTATTGGAATGGGTATGGAGTATGTTAGTATGCTAGTTTTGTGATGTGGATGGGGGGGGTTAAAAGGTGGATGAATGAGGAAACTCTGAGAAGCTGAGGCTTGTTATACATGTGGCAGGAAATCCATTACCCATGTATGTAACTAATTGTACCAGATGTGTCTGCCAGTGCCCATTTTCACTGATATTGGAATAAATTTATAGAAAACTGGCAGATCTTGGAATTTTGTTTGTGCATAGATGTTTTTTGTTTGTGTAAGATGGAAAGATTTTAAATTGTTCTCTTAAGAACCTCTTTGTTTGTGAAACTGGATTATAGATGTTTTCTTGATTGAAATGTTATGTCAGATCCAACGGAGCTGACAGGTTTATCTCAAGAATTCTGCAAGGAATTTTGGAGAATTCTGATAGAAGAACTCGAGCGGAAGAGAGAGAGAGAGAGAGAGAGAGAGAGAGAGAGAGAATGGAGAGGGAAATTTAGGAGTCAATTCATTCATGCCTCTTCGAGTGAGATCAATGTGTATTTATACTGATCTCCTCAACCAAGTGGACAAACAAGTGGGCAATTTGAATAGTTCCTGCCCAAGCTTCTATACAACTACTAACTACCATGTGCTACGGCTACTTCTAGTTCCCACCCTTTTATTTAATAAGCACATGACAGTTTACCCACCCCATGAAACATTTCTTGTCCTCAAGAAATACAAAGTAGACTAGCTACCCTCAGGAATTGTGTGAGCAAATTAGGAAGATAGTCCCATGTATTGTGGTCGTTATAAAGATGAGACCACTTCACCAGCACCTGGGTTATGGGGGCTCCATGCCTGTAAATGACTCTTCTATTTAAAATAGTTGCGGGTTCTGCCTGAGGTGTACTGCTATCGGTACCCTGAGGCAGACTTGCACTTACCTGCTGTCCTTCAATGCCTCTCTTCAATAGCGATACATGAAACACCGGATGAATAAGGGAATTCTCCGATAGCCGCAACTGATATGCCACCTTACCCAATTTAGCCTCAATGGGAAAGGGACCATAGTACTTGTGGCTCAGCTTGGTCATTGGTGTTGAAGTCAATGCTCGAATGTGGGTTGGCCTTAGCCTTAGATATACCTCATCCCCTACTGCAAACTCCCTCTCGCTTCTTCCTTTATCAGCTTGTTTTTCCTTTCTGTTATGGGCCATAGCTAGATCCCTCTTTAGCTGTCCCAAAATTTCCTGCCTTTGTTGGAGATGATCTTCTACAACTGCCACATTAGTAATCTCTTGGATAGTAGGAAGTAAGGGCTTATACCCAAACAAAGCTTTGAACGGGGACATCCTGATAGAAGTGTGGTGGCTGGAGTTGTACAACCATTGGGCTAATGATAGCCACTTGTGCCAGCTTGTGGGGTGGTGGAAACATAAGCATCTTAGGTAGTTCTCCAAACATTGATTGACTCTCTCCGTTTGTCCATTAGTTTGGAGGTGATAGGTTGATGACATACTTAGCTTAGACCCCAGGGATTTCAGTAAGGACTGCCACAATAGATTGGTAAAGATCTTGTCACGGTCAGAGATGATGGTTCTCGGAACCCCGTGTATCTTAACAACCTGATCAAGGAATACTCTAGCGACTTCTTGGGTGGTGTATGGGTGAGAGAGGCTCAAGAAGTGAGCAAACTTTGTGAATCTATCCACCACCACTAATATGCAATCCTTCCCTTTCGATCTAGGTAGACCTTCCACAAGATCCATTGATAAGCTCTCCCATGCTTGGCCTGGAACAATTAGAGGTTGTAACAATCTAGGGGTAGCTAAATTCTCATGCTTACATCTCTTGCAAATATCGCATGCCATAACAAACTTAACCACAACTTCCTTCAATTTAGGCTAGAAGAAGAGTTGCTTTACCTTATGGTATGTATTTTGAATCCCCGAATGCCCTCCCAGTGGGGACTCGTGGAGAGTTTGGAGTATCTTTTGCTTGATGTCCTGTCTGTCCCCAATCGCTATTCTTCCTTTGTATCGAATAATCCCATTCTTAAGTATATATCTTGGTTTGTTGGTGGGGCTCAAAATCGGCTGCTCTAGTAATCCTTTGATTTGCTCATCGGCATCATAACTGGTGGCCACCTCTTGATACCAATCTGGTACCAAGGCAATTATGGCTACTGCTTCTCCCTCCTTCTGACATCTGGACAATGCATTAGCCACTACATTATCCTTTCCCTTCTTGTATTGTATAGTGTAGTCAAGACTTGTCAGTTTTGCCATACCCTTCTTTTGTAATTAAGTGTGTAGCTTTTGCTGAAGCAAAAACTTCAAACTTTGATGGTCAGTCTTGATCATGAATTGAGCCCCTTCTAAGTAGTGCCTCCACTTGTCCACTGCCATCAATACAGCTATAAACTCCTTCTCGTAAATGCTTAGCCCCATATGTCTTGGAGCTAAGGCTTGGCTGAGAAAGGCTGGGGCCCTTCCCTCCTACCTTAACACTGCTACAACTCTAGTCTCGCAGGTGTCTGTTTCTAGCACAAAAGTTTTATTAAAGTTAGGTAGGCCTAACACCGAAGCCTCACTCATAGCTCTCTTGAGTTGTTCAAAGGCTGCCTTAGCCTAATTACCCCACTTGAAACCTTCCTTCTTCAATAATTGAGTTAAGGGCCTACTAATGGTCCCGTAGTTCTTCACGAATCTTCTGTAGTACCCCGTTAGGCCTAGAAACCCCCTCAAGGCTTTAAGGGTGTTAGGTCTTGGCCAAGACTGCATGGTCGCAACCTTCTTTGGGTTTGTGCTGACCCCTTGGCTTGAGATAATGTACTCGAGGTACTCCACCTGCCTTTGAACAAAAGCACACTTCGACCTCTTAATACAATTGGTTGACTCTAAGGATCTCAAATGTGGCCTTAAGGTGTGTCAAGTGTTGATCAAAAGTACGGCTATACACCAATATATCATCAAAGAATACCAAGATGAAATTTCTTAGGTGAGGTTAAAAAATGTGGTTCATCAAAGATTGGAAAGTAGCTGGGGCATTGGTAAGGCCAATAAGTAGTTGGTGGGTTCGGAAAGCAGTTTTGGGTATGTCTTTAGGGCTCATTTGAATCTGGTGATAGCCAGCTCTTAGATCAAGCTTAAAAAAATGGTTGCATCCCTTAATTCATCTAAGAGGTCTTCAATGAGTGGAATTGGGTATTTGTCTTTAATAGTCATGGTGTTTAGCTGGCGATAATCTATATAGAAATGCCATAATCCATCCTTCTTCTTTACCAGCAATACCGGGGATGCGTAAGGACTGTAACTAGGCTGAATTAGGGACTGTTGTAACATTTCTTTGACCATTTGCTCTATTTGTGTTTTTTGGGCTAGGGGGTATCGGTAGGCTCTTGCATTAAAGGGTTCAGAATTGGGTTTCAAATTGATGGAATGGTCATGGGTTTTGGGAGGAGGTAGAGTTGTTGGCTCCCTAAAGAGATCCTCATATTCAAACAAAAGCATATGAAGTAGGTTGAGTTGATTTACCTCCCACTCTGCTTGAGAGGGGCTACTGATTACCAGCAAGAGTTCATTGTCTCCACTTTTATCCTCCTCCTCCCCTTCTTCCACTGCCTGTATAGAGAAGAGTTGGGCCACTTGAGTTAGCTTTTGCTTGAGCATCTTCTGTAAACGTTTTCCCGTGATCATCTTGCACACTTCGACTTTCTTGCTGCTCACCAATGTCATTCCCTTCCCTTCCTTCTCAAAAGTCACCTCCATCCTGTTAAAATTGAAACAGATGGGGCTCACTTGCTTCATCCAGTCTACCCCCAAGACCACATCACATCCCCCCAATTTTAATAACATTAGGTTTGTCTCGAACTCTTCACCCTGCATCTCCCAACGAAAATTAGCGCAAGTTGACTTGCTCATCACCTTATTTCCATTAGCCACTGTTACTGAAAGTGGTTATGTGCTAATCAGTGAGAACTTCAACTGTTTGGCAGTAGCTTCATTCAAAAAACTATGGGTACTCCCATTGTCAATGAGGATCATCAACTTACTTTCTCCTACCTTCCCCTCCACCTTGTTGGCCAGCCCTCTCAAGGCATGTAGAGAGATCTCCCCATTGTTTTCGTCTCCTTCCTCAGGCACATCCAACATGTCTTCTTCTTCTACAACATTCTCCTCCTCTCCTTCCAGTAAAAGCAATTGCTTTTTACATTGGTGCCCGGGGAAGTACCTATCCCCACATCTGAAACAAAGGTTAGCTTGCCTCCTTTGCTCTATCAACCTCTCCCCTTGTGTTTTTGAGCTCGGTATTGGTAAACTCCTCAACCCTTGTACTCCTTTCCAATTCTCTCTTCCCTAAATCTTTCCAACGGGAGTTAACACATTATGTGTTCCTCCTCTGTTCACGATTCGTTGTTTCTTCATGAGCGCTTCCATCGTCAGCTCATACAATTGGACAATGTTAGTGGCATGCTTAAGGGTTTGTGGTTGGAACACCTTCACCATGGGCCTTAACTATTCATTTAACCCACTAATAAAATTGGAGACAAAATAAGCCTCCATGAGGTAAGGATTATGGTTGAGCATCAACGCCTTCAGCTCCTCAAACCTCCTCTGGTACTCAACCACTGATCCATTCTGTTTGATTTTGTTAAACTCCTCCACCACATCCACCACATCCGTCATTCCTCTCTCCCCAAACCTCGTGCAAAATTCTGTTGCAAATTCTGCCCATGGGCTTCCCCCTCGTCTTGGCCCATCCTTGGTACCAATCATCCCCAACATCATTCAGGTAGACTACTGCCATGGTTACCTTTTGATGCTTCGGTATCCCAAACCACTCAAAGGCTCTCTCACATCGTCTAATCCACCACTGAGGTGTACTTCCACCAAACATGGGGATATCCAATCTTGACATTGGTATCCCTAGGTGGCCAAGGCCTCCATTCAACCCCTACCTTCGACCAACCACATTCTCCACCGTTTCCCCCAGTTCCTCCCCAAGCTCAGAAGTTCCCGGTTTCCTCTGACTCATCCCATGGCTGGGAAGGATCGGATCTGCTCTTTCCGTAGGAGGAAAATTTGGGGAAAGGCTTATTGGTTGTTGTCACGCAAACATGACCATGAAGCCTTGTAACTGCTCTCGAATTTGCGCTCCTACTACTTCTTAGATTTGATTAACCGCACCATCCAATTTGCGATCAATGGAGATGATCGCCTCATGATTACAGTTTGATCCCAATTCTAGCTGATCTACCCTTGCCTGCAAGTCCGATAGTGTGGATCCGAATTGGTGTAGTTGCGCCTCCATGTTTTTCATCCTTGTGCCGTCTGCCATCACCAATCCTTGTTGCAGCTTCGCCTAGCCTGGATTGCTCTAATACCAAATTGTCAGATCCAACAGAGCTGATAGGTTTATCTCAAGAATTCTGAAAGGAATTCTAGAGAACTTTGGTAGAAGAACTCGAGCGAAAGAGAGAGAGAGAGTGGGGGAGTGGAGAGGGAAATTTAGGATTCAATTCATTCATGCCTCTTCGAGTGAGATCAGTGTGTATTTATACTAATCTGCTCAACCAAGTGGACAAACAAGTGGGCAATTCCAATAGTTCCCGCCCAAGCTTCTATACAACCGCTAACTACCATGTGCTACGGCTACTTCTACTTTCCCACCCTTTTATTTAATAAGCACATGACATGCTATTACTTTTTCCATGTCTTATATGGTAAGCATTTGCTCACTCTTGTATATCATTTGATGTCTGTAATCTCTCAGATTATTCTTTTCTACTTAAATGGAATCTGCTCTCATGACTCTTGTTATTCTTCTTAGATTTTTCTGAAAAGGCAATATATTTCTATGCAGCAAGATTTTTTCCAGAAGCTAATGGACTTATTTACAATCTGTGAGGACTTGGAAAATCGCGATGGTCTTCACATGATATTCAAAATTGTCCGAGGGATCAGTTAGTTCTCCATTTTGCTTATATTTCTTCTTTTATTCTTCTAATGAAAACAAATTTCTCCAGGGAGTTTCTTTTCTGCTATTTGGTTCATGATATGTCTACATTTGCATATCTTTCTTTCACACTAATTTATTTGTACGTTGACCTGCAGTTTTGCTCAATAGTCCCCAGATCTTTGAAAAAGTATTTGGAGATGAATTTCTCATGTTTATCATTGGTTCTCTTGAATGTAAGTGGTCTCTCTACTAGTATGGAAGATGCTTCTTGTTGGCTTCTTGATGCAGGAACATATTATTTGATTTATTAATGTTTAATTTTTTTTCTTTGTTTAGCTTATGCATGATCTGATGGGAGACACTTATGATATTATTATTTAGAAGGGCCTTACAGAAGATGAGGCCATAGATAGGAATGATTGATGAGTTAGAATTCATGTAGCTGATCTCAAATAGTGAGATAAAGGCTTGGTATGTTGTTGTTTAGCTTATAGTTAGTGTTTATATTATTAGGTTCTAGTTAGTATTTATATTATTAGATTTAGCATGTAGTCATGTAACTAGCATGTGACTTTTAATATAGATATTCGCTAAGATTACAAGGATTCCTTTGTGATCAACGGGTGGGATTTATTATGTTGTAACCCTAGTATAAGTATTGCCACTTTGTTGGGTGTTGCCACTTTGTTGGCAATTGCTTCATTCTAATTTGACATTTGAGGTTTTCCTAAACCTTTAGTTTCACAGTGTTGTTCCAGGTTCAATTTTACGTTATTTTAGCCTAAATTTTGCACTTGTTTTGCTGATTCTTCCTTGCACACTGCATCAAAGTGGTATTAGAGTCAAAAGTATGATCTATTTTTCAATGGCAACAATAAGAGGAAGATTTCCAAGCCTGAGCCAAGCAGTTGAGATGTGAAGGATGATGGAGCAACTTATGCAACAGATTTGAAACTTGGTTAGAGATAGTGTGGAAGCCCATATGAAGGTATAAGAAGGAAACTGCAACCCCGTAGACCTACCAGAAGGAGTTAATATGGATGGAGATGAATATGAGGATGTTAACCTGTTTCATAATCCCATAGTTTGTGAACAACCTGAATGTGGTAAGAGTTGAAGACAGGTTAGCAAGAGTATGTCAAGAACCTAGTCCTAACTAATGTTTTCTTTGAAGATAGAGCTGGAATTTGAGGGAGAAATAGGAAGAAATAAGGGAGAGAGATCGAAATGAGGGAGACTGACAGAAAGTAGGGGGGAAACTAGGAGAAATGGGGGAGAAAATTGACACAATTGAGGGGGAAATCAAAGAGAACAATAAGGGAAATGAGAGAGTTTAATAAATTCTTCGTAATTCATACATGATCTCGATACTGTGGGGGTTACAGGTTTAGATAGAAAGTTAACCAACAGTTATTTGTGGCAATTACCTCTCCCTCATTGCCAATAATTGCTTCTAAATCACTCCACTATGTTCCCACTACTCCATACCTGTAATTCCTAGAACATAACTACTAATTAAATATATAACTACTGAAAATAAAAAGAAAATATCTTCCTAATTCATGGGGGCTGTGACATTCCATCCCCCTTAAAAGATTTCTTCTCCCTAAGAAATCATGGTCATTTGCTACCTTCTTCATCCAATCCCTGCACTTCTTTTTCTTCTACCATCTCTTCATCCACTTCAATTTTCCATAATGTCACACCAAAGTTGTATGCATCCCGAGCCCTTCCAATCAACATGTTGGACAACCCCAAAGGAACTTGCTCCAATTCTCTATTTCAGAACTAGATCACTCCATGGTGTGTCCACTTCCTCCACCTTTAGTGGAAGGTATTGAGTTGGTTCAATTGGAACAATTTGACCTTCCTTGACAAACCTAGTATCACCTTGGATTGTAATGTCCTCTGGATCAGTAATGCCTACAAATGGCTGAACTTCTCCATCATAAAGTAAACGGAGATGCTTTACAGGAGAAGGATCTTTGGTTGTGTTCATTGAACTAGTGACGGAGGCAAGGTCATATGATTTGAACAAATTCGAATCCTAGTCATGAACATTTTTGCTGCTTCTTGAACTTGGCACCTTGTGCGTTCAATAGCAAATTGCTTAGGACATGTAATGTTAGCAGCATCACCATCAATGCCTTACAAAATTTGATTAGCATTGTCCTTCAGCATGCAGTCCTGTATCACAGGGACTACTCTCTTTTGTTGAATAATTGGATTAGAATAATCCCTAGATAGTAATTCTCTTGGAAGACTAACCTGATACCTTTTGGCCATCATGATCATGAGTTCATCCAATTTTTTTATTGATTTCTTACTTGAATACTCTCTCCAGCTTGCATTCTTTCAAGAGTTCTTTCAGCCATCTACACAATCCAAATTCTTCTAAATTCATTTTGAATCATTGCTGCAATAACCACCTTGTTCTGATCGGAATCAACTGTTATGAACCCAAAATCACAGCTGAGAAACTGCTACTCTGGTACCAAATGTCAAGACCCTAGTCCTAATGAATGTTTTCTTTGAAGATAGAATTGGAATTTGAGGGAGACTGATAGAAATGAGAGAGATAGGGGGAAATGAAAAGAAATAAGGGAGAGAGACCGAAATAAGGGAGACTGACATAAAGTAAGGGGAAAACTGAGCGAACAATAGGGGGAAATGAGAGATTTCAATAAATTCTTCGTAATTCATACATAATCTCAGCATTGTGGGGGTTTCAGTTTTATATAGAAAGTCAACTAACAGTTATTTGTGATAGCTACCACTCATCCATTGCCAATAATTATTCCTAAATTCCTCCACTACCTCTCCACTACTCGATAACTGTAATTCTTAGAACATAACCACTAATTAAATATATAAAAATTAAAAATAAAAAAAATATCTTCCTAATTCATGGGAGTCGTGATAGAGCACTAATAATGCATGCCATAACATAGTATCAACTAACAGTGAGGTATGAGGAGTCCAACCGAGTCTGACTTGGGACATGCTTAGTTCACCTAAAAAAATAGATGCATATAAACAAAATTTGGAAATAAAAATAAACAATGAGATGGTGTAAGTAACCCCTAATGGCCCAAACGTAGCATTCCTACAAAATCTTAAATTAGATGGATGAAACAATCGTGACAAATGGAGCAAAATGTCTTTGCTAGAAAAATAAGAAGAGAAATCCTTTTATTATCTTATTCATTGAATATCGATCAAATATATAGAATATAACTCCCTATATTTAGTCTACTAAATCATGGGACTAATTGATATGTACAGTTGTACTATCTATACTTAATTATAGGACTGATTTGGGGAATAGGACGATCCTAATAAGATTTCTATGAAGTTTGCAGGATTCTTTGCTGAACTAGTTTCCTAAATTAACTCTTATACAAAAGGAAACAATTAATGGCGAGATTTTCCACACTCCTCCTCAAGTTAGGTTGAATATATTGTTCAAACCAAGCTTGCAACTCAAGTCTTTGAATGTTCTTCTCGGCAAGGCTTTAGTAAGTATGTTTGCAACTTCACTGGTTGTAGGAGCATAGATGAGTTGAAATACTCCTTCTTCCAACTTTTCTTTGATAAAATGCCTGTCAATTTCCACTTGCTTCGTTCGGTCATGATGGACTAAATTTTTAACAATGCTAATGGTAGATTGGTTGTCACATAACACCTTCACTGGCTTCTCAACGTGGAACTCCATCTCTTGCAAGAGTATCCTCAACCATATTCCTTCACATAACCCATGAGCCATAGCCCTAAATTTAGCCTCTAGCTTTGAGAAACAATAGATTGCTTTTTACTATGCCAAGTAACAAGTTTTCCTCTCACGCATGAATAATATTCAGAAGTTGAACTTCGGTCCATAATTGATCCGACCCAACTTGCATCACTATACACTTCCACATCCCTGTTAGTGGTTTTTTTGAACATTAATCCTTTGTTTGGAGTTAATTTCAAGTACCTTAGGATTCGATACACTACTTCCATGTGCTTTTCTTTATGATCATTCGTGAATTGGCTCACCACACTTACAAAAAAGCCTATATTTGGTCTAGTGTGTGATAGGTATAGAAGCCCACAAGTCTTTGATATCGCCCTCTGTCAACTGGAGCACTCTCCTTAGTAGTTCGAAGTTTTGTAGTGGAATCCGTAGGTGTGTCAGTCGGTTTGCGACCCATCATCCATGTTTCTTTTAGGAGATCTAAGACATATTTTCGTTGGCAAACAGAGGTCCTAGCTTTTGACTGTGCTACCTCCATGCTTAAGAAGTATCTTAGGTTTCCCAAGTCTTTGATCTCGAACTTCTTTGCAAGCATTTCTTTGAGACATCTCATTTTAAACTGATCATCCCCCATGACCATGATGTCATCTACATAAACAATGAGAAGAGAGATTTTTCCTCTTTAAGAGTATTTGATGAACAGAATGTGATTTGCTTGGCATTGAGCATATCCATAATTCCAGACTATCTTTGTGAACCTTTTGAACCAAGCTCTAGGTGACTGTTTGAGACCATACAGTGATCTCTTCAGTTTGCACACTTTGTGCTTTGTGGTTTCAGTCTTGGAACCTAGAGGAATTTCCATGTAGACTTCTTGTTCTAAGTCTCCATTTAAGAAAGCATTCTTCACATTCAATTGGTGGAGAGGCGAATTAAAATTAGCAGCAAGAGAGTAATACTCGGATCGTATTTAGTTTAGCAATTGGGACAAAAGTCTCCTGGTAATCAATATCATTTGATTGAGTGAAGCCCTTTGCCACAAGATAGGCCTTGTATCTTTCAATTTGCCTATCTTCTCTATATTTCACCATGAATATCCATTTGCAGCCCACAAGGTTTTTTCTTGATGTTAATTTCGTGATTTCCCAAGTCCCATTCTTCTCCAAGGCTTAGATTTCTTCAAGAATCGCCTTCTTCCCCTTTGGTTGTTTAAGGGCTTTTGGGTGTTGTGTACATGATCTAACACCCTTTCTTAATGCTATGGGCCAGCTGAGATCATCATCAAGAGGATTGGGTTCGGAATTACCTTCACTTACCCTCGGTTTTGGTTCAAACTCTTGATCAGATTTGAGATGTGTTCATTGTTCTATCTCCTTTTGATTGAATCTCCTTCGAGAGTAGACTTGAAGTTTGTTGTTTGTTACTGGTTGGCTAGTGGAAGGACAAGAAGGACTTTGACTGGAGCACGAATTTGTGGGGTTTGGAATTTTAGATTGAGAAGTGGATGGATTTGGCTCGGATTGGGGATACTTGAGGTGTTGTGAAGGCTCGAGCTGAGACCCGAACTGTGGTCGACTCGGAATGTCCCAAAATTGATATTCCTGAGTCACTTAGATTTTTCTCCCCCTGAATATCAATGTCGGGATAATAGGGCTGAGTTTCAAAGATTGTTACATCCATAGAATTATAGAATCACTTATTTTCTAGAGAATAACACTTGTAACCCTTTTGATGAGTGGAATATCTAAGAAAAATGCATTTGATGGATTTAGGATAAAGTTTACCTTGAAATTATTGATGAACATGGACAAAAATAGAACAACTGAAGACCTTTAGAGGATTGTTCGAGAGAACCCGAGTGTTTGGAAAAGATTGGAGAAGTATTTGACTTGGTGTTGATGTTTGAGAATTCGTGAGGGTATTACGTTGATTATGTAGGTTGTTGTAAGTATTGCTTTCCCCCAAAAGTATTTAGGAACATTTGTGGAGAACATGAGTGATCTAGCAACCTCCAAAAGATGTCTGTTTTTACATTCAATAACCTCGTTTTGTTGGGGTGTATCAACACATGAACTTTGATGAATAATGCCCCGAGTCAAAAGATAATCACCAAGTATAGAATTAAAATACTCTTTTGCATTATTAGTTATCAAGATTTGAATTTTGGTGTGAAATTGGTTTTTTATCATGGAGTTGAAGTTTTGGAAGATTTGACTTGCTTTAGATGTTTCTTTCATAAGAAAGATCCAAGTGAGTCTTGTATGATCATCAATAAAGGATATGAACCAATGAGATCCAATGACATTTTTTACTTTGGAAGGCCCCCACATCACTATGAATCATAGAAAAAGGATGAGATGCTTTGTACGATTGAATTGGATAACTGTTCTGAATATGTTTAGAATATTGACAAATTTCACGTTGAAACGAATTTGGATCTTTATTCTTGAATAATGAAGGAAACAATTTTCCAAAATAAACAAAATTTGGATAACTTAACTGTCACGACCCTAGGGTTTAGCTAGGGTCTAGGAAGGAAATTGGAAGAATTCGGGAGAGAAACAGAGAAGAAGGAGAGACAGAGTAGAAATCAAGAGAGAAGAGGGAAAACAAGGGAGAACGAGAGAGAGAAAGTAAGGAGGGAAATATGAATTAACTATATCATTCCAACATACTCTTCTCTACATGCTAGAGCCTATTTATAGGCTATTCAACTGAAAGAAAAATCTAGAAACAACACCCATGTGCACCACAACAGAACTAACATCATCTCCTAACAAACAATGGTAGCTAATTATAGTATTGACCCTCTAATTCTTCTTGGGTTGTGACAATCCCCCCTCCTTGAAATGTTTATTGTCCCCAAGAAACTTACAGCTGTTGGCCCTATTCTTCATCCGATTCTAGCCTTCAAAATCTGATTTCTTCTTTGCCTTTTCTTGTTCTTTTCTCGTATTTCCCTTTTCTTTTGTTGTCTCCTTTCTTTTTTCTCAACCGTAACAGTATTATGACTTGTTGCAGTCCAGCCATCCACCTTTTCCCTATTGCCATTGAAAATGGTTCCAATTGAGTTGTCATTCCTATAACCATACCATTTCCAATCATAGAAAGAAATTCAAACTTCTCTGCAGGCCAAACATTGTCCATTACTTCCAACTCTTCTGGCTACAATGTCACCTCAACTCTATCTGATTTCTGACCTTTAAGCGAATCAACCCTCGTGGCAGCTGTTGTCTTGTCTTGTGTGCCTATGCCCATGATGTAGGTATGAGATGTTCCAAGCAAGGTTCCTGGTGCAATCCTTTCTTCCTTCTCCTCAAGTACTTGGTAGAGGGGCTTTTCAGGCTCCTTCCTTTGCTGCTTCCAGAGATCAATAGCATCAGGAGTCTTAACACCAGTGGGAGTGCTTGAGAGGCTGCCAATTGTTTGAATGCCATCCTCCAATTCCTCTTCCTTGATCTCTTCTTCCACCTCCTCTTCTTCTTCCTCCGGATCAGCCCAATGTTTGGTGTTATTAATTGGTTCTTCCTCATAGTTGGGTTGATCTTGTTGTAGGACCCCAAAAACATCACCATAGAGCAAACGACCATATTCATCAACAAGAGGTTTGCCCCAACCACCAAGATGATAACCAAAACTAGCTTTAGGAGAAATAGGAGCATTCAGCCCCAGAATTTCCAAATGCGAATAAGAATGGGGTGGACCATATCTTTGTATGTTGATGACCCATGGGAAGGAACACCTTTAGGCATCCCAAGAGCTTCTCTTAGTCCATGTGACAACATCCCAGGCTTCATCTCCCTTAGCTTTTCCTCCAACTCTTTTCCTTCAAAATACAGATCACCGTGTGTTATCATCTTAGGCTTAGTTTGATATTTGAAAAATGCATCATGGGGAACCTAATAATCAATATCCATCTTTCCCTTATTTGGCTACATCCTTTCTCGTTGTTTCTTACTATCCTTTTTTTCAAAATAAGCCTGTCTGATTTTCTCAATCCCTGTAGCTGCCATGAATCGAGAAGTTGAAAAGGCTATTTCTCAATGCCTCGTTTCCCTTTATATTCCTCCATCGTCCCATTCTCTTTCAACTTATTGAATCCCTTAATGACATCCATCCTCATTTTCTCCCCGAACCTGTTGCAGAGATCATTTGCGAACCTCGGCTAGCTCTATTCCACCCTTCCAATTCTGAAACCAAGCGTCTGCAACGCCATCCAAATGAGCTGCTACCATGTTTACTTTCTCCCTTTCAGCTACTCGGTATTGATAAAACACCTACACCTCCTGATCCACCATTTCAGCCTCTCTCTTTCAAACGCCGGAATAGCCATTTGCGGTGCTAGGGATGTGGAAGGGTTTCCTCCAACTCCTCTAACCACATCTCCCTCCTCTACCTTCAACCTCTCCCTTGCTTCCATAGGATCGTTAGGCCTCTGCCTAGATCTTGGCATCGTTAGAATTGGTGTCGATGAAGCTCTGAGAGTGAAATATGTCGGAAGGCGAACATTAGACTACTGGGCTAACATGCTCAAGGCAACATTCAACTGCTGGCTGATTTGCTGGCGGAATCCAGGAATTTCCTCTCGAAGCCCGCTAACAGCTCGATCCAAATTGGCCACATACTCCGCTCAATAGTAACTTGCCTCCACTTGGAGCTGTTTGACACCAATTACCAAATTGTTTGTCCTGGTTTCCAATCGTTCCATCCTGGGCCAAATCAACAAGCCCTCAATCCAATTCCGGAACCAAGGATTGTCGGAATAAGTTCCACTGAATCACCTTAGTCTCCTACAGCGACCTAGATCTAAATTTCAGCACCTTTGATCCAAGTCCTCTTCTTGGATTGCACTATCAGTTGTTCAGTGATTACCCAATATCCATTTCCGTTGCGTCCTCTGATTTGCCTTACCCAAAATCAAAATTCAGCAGTCCAGAGTTTCCTCAATCAACTGCACATGATCGCTTATCTCCACAGTCACCGTTGGAATCGCCTTCAGCTCAAAACTGTAGCACACAGCGGCGTACCGGTCGAAGACTTTGTCGGTCTGGATGGAATTACCTTCTGATTAGAATGATCATCAGCACACCACCCAACTCCAGTTGGATTTGCCTTTAAATTTGAGCTGCCTACTCTCAGTTTTGTTGAATCCTGATACCAGCAACTAATCAGCGTTTGCTGTTGGCCTCGACTCCCTTCCTTGCCCACGACGGAGCCTCCATTTCACTATTCACCCTTTAAGACCTCCGAATGCGTTTCACCTTGCAACTTCTCGCAAACGACCTTCGATGAACTGTTGCTTTAATCGCGACTTTCTTCTTGTTGGATTCGGTGTCTTCGTCTCTCACCCAATCACCGTCCAATCGCTTGTCAGAATTCACTTGAATATTGTGCCTCTAATCTGTAACTGTATTGCCGATCAGAGCAAACAATCGCGATGGATAACAACCTCCGAGCTTACAGGCGATTTGCTCACGATCGCTACAGATTCAAGATCACTCCTACGTTCACCTCAAGCCTGGATCATCAGAAATCGTTGCTTCAAATCCCAACCTAATTGCAAAGGGTTGTCGGAATCACCAGAACTGAATTCACCCTCTAATTTCGAGAATCAACCTCCATTGAACAGCAGACGTCGATCCGTCATAAATTAATCAACAGAGAAAGCTGCCAAGGAACGGTGGCTTTGATACCAAATGTCACAACCCTAGGGTTTAGAAAGGAAATTAGAAGAATTCGGGAGAGAAATAGAGAAGAATTATAGGGAGAGACACAACATAAACCAAGAGAAAAGAGGGGAAACATGGGAGAACGAGAGAGAGAGTAAGGAGGGAAATATGAATTCACTATATTATTCCAACATACTATTCTCTACGTACTAGAGCCTATTTATAAGCCATTCAACTGAAAGAAAAATCTAGAAACAACTCCCATGTGCACTACAATCGAACTAACAACATCTCCTAACAAACAATAGTAACTAATTACAGTATTAACCCTCTAATTCTCCTTGGGTCATGACACTAACCTGTAGTGCCATAACATGATTGCACTATTATTATCAAAATGAAAGACAGAAGAATAAACTAGACTTTCAAATGCCAAAAAACTGGTATGATGAACTTTCCTGCTCTGGAGGTCATCTTTCTCGAGGATATATAGTCTTGAGCACACTTCAGCACTGCCAATCGTCTTTCCTGAATACAAGTCCTGAAATTCACACAAATTTTTGGCTTAGCAACACAATTTAGGCCACGGGTAATCTTACCAATTGATAATAGATTGCAATCCAGGATAGGGACCAAGAGAACAGAGTTTAGAGTGATGTCCTTTGAGAGAACAATAGAACTTGTCTTTGCAACACTTGATAGAGAGCCATTGGCAATTTTGATTGTCCAATTCTAATAACAATGGTTAAACTTCGTCAAATGCTTAATGTCTCATCATGTGATTGTATGCTCCTGAGTTAACAATCCACACTTTTGATTGTTCACGTTTTGATCCGGAGGCAAGAACAATGGGTTGAGTAATTTGTGATGTCCGAACATTTTCTGCAGTAGGGGGTTGAGTTTTGTGATAGTGATCGCACAACGGGCGGCCCTTTTTTTGTTTGTTGTCAAAATTTGGTTGTTGATTCCCCCAAGCAATCAGTGTTGAGTTTATCCAGTTGAAGCCAATACCGATTCAATGTATTGAAGTGTTGGGTAACGCTAGAATCCCTTTAGAGCACATATTATCTAGGATACTCTCGATCTCGAATAGTTCAGACATATTCTCCATGTGTGAATAGGCCTCCTTAACGGCTTCCTAGATCTCATGTGTCGTTTCATAAAGCAGGAAACTTTTGCCAATTTCATTGGTCATGGAGTTCATGAGCCAAGACATGACCATATTGTTCTTGGATTTCCACGTTCAGAACTTTGGGTCCTCCTCCTTTGGCTGACTTGCAACTCCAGTGAGATAATCATCCTTCCCTTTTCTGCAAATGAACATCATCATCATTGTACATAATTGTGCCCATTTAACTTCTGACCAGTGATAGCAAACAGATTCTTATTTGTGGCTCCCATGCTGTTGTTAGGGCATGGGATGTCTTCTAGATTTGGTGCTCCTTTCGGCCATGGTTAGGTTCTCGTGTGTTTAGGGATTTTTAGGTAATCAGAGGGTTCTCTAATACCATGTGAGAAAAATGAGGAGAAATCCTTTTATTGTCCTATTCATCAAATATCAGTCAAATATATATAGCAGAACTTCCTATATTTAGTCTACTAAATCATAGGACTAATTGATATATAAAGTTGCACTATCTATAGTTAGTCTACTTAATTATAGGACTGATCTGGAGAATAGGACTATCCTAATAGGATTTCTATGAAGTCTGCGGGATTCTTTGCTGAACTAGTTTCCTAAATTAACTCCTATACAAAAGGAAACAACTAATGCCAAGATTTTCCGCAATATGGATGACTGATGACACTAGTGGGTCAACAGGTTGGGTCAGTTGTAATTAGTCAGGTCCAATCAGGTCTTGTGTCAACAGCTTTGGGTCAAGGGTCACTGGGCTTGGTTTAAGTTTGGAAGGTTGGATTATAATTAGGTCGAAAAGGTGCTGGTGAGGCAAATTCTAGGCCTCAAGAGTCCAGTGGGCCTAACACCCAAAAATGGGCTGCCCAATTGAGCTATCTCAATATCAGAATAAAACAATGGAGGAGGAGGAATAAAACAGAGGAATCAAGGAAAGGGAAGAGAAGAGGAAGTTTGTTGGTTGGGGATCATGAAGAACAGTAGGGAGGGGGGTTGGGATATAAACGAAATAGAATGGAATAAAACAAATGGAAATGCCATTTCTGGTGTGTTCTTTTTTTTCCCCAAAACGTTTCTTTTTTGAAAATGAAAAACAGGCAACCAAACACCATTTTGTATTTTAGCTTCCTAAATTTTAAAAACTGAAGCCCAGCCAAAAAGGCCCTTTAAGTTCATATTTTGATAGCTGCCTTTCAATTGCAGCATGCTTTCATGGTGTGTGGTCGATGGACTTGCATGGGAACATGCTTTCTTATCCCTTGACGTTTTACTTTTTGTGCTTGGTTTCTTATCTTTGTGCTTTAAGAATTGCATCCATTTAATTTATCAGATATGTGAAACTTGAAACTTCTTCCATTGCTATATTCTGTCACACCCCTTTGGTCAACAAACCAAGGGTCCTTGATATGCTGCACTGTATTCAATCTCAATGAAAACACTTGTATAGTGGTTGATATTACAGTTTCATCCCCTGTGATTGGCTTCTTTTGTTGTTGATGTATTGCTTGACCCTGATGTTGATGTATTGCTTGACCCTGACCAGATGATCCAGATATACCTCATGTTCAACGGCATCGCAGTTTTCTAAAAGAGCATGTGGTCTTTAAGGAGGTATATTTGGTTTCATAATCCTTTTATCTTTTGTTTTTTACTTCCATTTAATGTTATTTCCTTCTCCATCCATTGCCCATTTCTGGAAATTAGGGATTCTGGGATCCAGGAGAACTTGTACTTTACATAGTCATTTTTGGGTATTTATGCTTCTGATACTTACAGACAAAAGTGTGTTTATGGCATCTTATTCATTTGCTTCTACTTTGATTGTTAAGGCCATACCAATCAAAGATCCGCGGGTCCTGTCGAAGATACACCAAACTTACAGGGTTAATTATTTGAAGGCAAAGATCTTCAACTCATATTTCCATTTCTTGCTTGGGACTGTAATATATTTCTCATCTTGCTTCATGTTCATCAGGATGTAATTTTGCCTAGAGTATTGGATGATGCGACTACTGCAAATCTCAATTCCATAATCCATTCAAATAATGCTACTGTAAGATGTTAATTTCAAGTTTTGATATTCCTTAGCCCTTAAGTTGATGTTCTCCTGTCCTGATCGTGTTACTGCCTTGCAGATTATTTCTTTGTTAAAAGATGACAGCACCTTTATTCAGGAATTGTTTGGAAGGTTGAGGTCTACTACATCCAGAGAGTCAAAGAAAAATTTGGTACTGCTGAATAACTTTTATCTTTCGTTACCTTTTTGCCACTGTAGGGCCTATTTGAGTCCCGGCATGCAGTGTGTGGCGTGGTTGTGTATGCTTTCTTCATTTTTCCATTTTCTTTTTATGATATGATATAATCAACAACATGCCAAGCTTTATCCCACTATGTGGGGTCGGCTACATGAATTCTAGATTTTTGTTCAAATTCCCTTTAATGTTTTCATTCTCAGGCTGAGGATGATTCTTACCTTCATGATTTTTCTCTTCATTGTTACAACTTGTTTGCCTCTTTCTTGAAACTAGGTACACTTCCTGCATGAGTTTTGTAGTCTAAGCAAGAGCCTGCAGATGGTCCAACAACATCGGTTATTTAGGTATTGTTGAAAGAATGATGCATGTTGTATCAATTACTTCATTTTATTTTTCAAACTTTATCTTCGATGACATCATCATCATCTATCATTCTGTATGCCTGTTCAACTATTCATTTACATATTTTCAATCTTATTTGTGTACATTAATTTACTTTATAATGTTGAATGCCTGTAGGGATCTTGTTAATGAAGGGATATTCAACATTGTTGCTGATATTTTGCAGAATGAAGAAGAAAAACTTGTATTAATTGGGTAATGAATGGCTATCTCTGTCCTTTAGTGTTTTCTCTCCGTCTTTCTCATTTGCATTTAAATTTTCTCCTGCCCCAAGAATTTGTCCAAATGAGAAGTTATTCTGATGGATGCAGGACAGACATTCTTATTCTCTTCCTTAATCAGGATCCAAATCTTTTGCGTTCTTATGTCACTCGGGTGGAAGGGAACCCCCTAATAGGACTCCTGGTATGTACGTTTTCATTCCCCCTTCTTACCTGGCATCTAGGTTTGTATTTGTGCCTTTGTATTTAACACAGTGTTTTTGTCAATGAAATTTTTCTGCTTGTTCCTTGGGTTGACATTAAAAATCAATCTAGATGGTAAATAAATGCATGGTTTTTTTTTTTAATCTAAAATATTGTAGTTTGTTTTTTGATTCTTACTTCCTTACATCTTTCAGTGACTGAAGGATGTGATATATCCATCCCACAAACTAAACTAGTGATGCATTAAATATTTACAAATTATATTGGATTCAGTTACAAGTCCGATACTATGTCACTGAAATATTTTTGTTTGAAGAATGATTAATCAAACTACATGTATTAATTGACATGGTATCGGACTTGTAACAAAAAAAAAAAAAACAAAAAAGGTGGCATGAATCTCCTGCCCCCAAAACTTGAACTAACACCTGACTCCCTTATTTACCTCTGGACTTCAACTTCCTTGAACCAAAGTAATCTCCATAACCTAATCTTCAATTTCTTGACATCCCTTTCTGGAAAGAGCTTAATTTCTTTTTAGAGATCTCAAGGAATCTAAAATTGACTACGGAGCAACCTCCAAGTATGATAACACACCATTCCTGTTGAAGGAGAAAGAGTTGATCAGTTACATGGTCTGCAACATCAGTGGGGGATGGCATTATCTGATCGTTTTTGGATCAAAATCACATTTGGGTCAAATGGAGCAAAATTATTGATTTTGGCTGCAGTTAAATGACCTTTGGAAGGCCAAATTTCTGTAGCAATGAGGCAAACTTCTGAATTGGTATTTTGATATAACCCATGAAATCCTTCAATTTGTAGAAATGGTTGATAAGTAAACATAGCCAATCCCACCTGGTGGGATTGATGCTTGATATAATATGTTGTTTTTTTATTAGTGAAACATTTGCATTGCCATTACATGCCTCTTATATTGGATGCAAGCTTGGGATACCTCATTTCCATATTCCTGCTCACTGCTTCTTATAAGTGTGGATCCGTTACGTTTTTGGGAATAACAGTTGATCTGATCCAGTTTCACAATGTGGATCTGGGATTCGGCTTCAGATGGTTTTGGTTTAGCTTATAATTCTTCAGCTTTGGTTGTGGTTGTGGGATTCATATTCTGCTCTTGTTTTGAATACTTTAGGTAGTGTTTTGTGGGTTTGTTGTCTTATGGGTTATAATGTTCTTAATATTAGTTGCATTAATAAAATTCTACATTCTTTCAATATATATATCATTTGCAAGTTTATGAGACTAGATTTTAGATATATATCATATAACAAAGTTCTCTCCCTTTCTAAGTAGCTTTCTCTTATGAGTATTTTGTTGATTTGAGTTGAAACAGAAAACAGCTGGAATCTGATGAAATGTAATTGGGGATTGAATACTTTTTTTCTTCCTATTTTTCAGTTCCCCCAACTTCTTAGTAATCAAATAGAGGATTAGATGGTTTTATGGGCAAACCAGTGGCTGGATGACTGTCTAGTTGCTCCTCTCGCACTGTCCAAAGTTTCAACAAGATATTCTCTTTTAATGAGAGAGATATCTAACCCACATTTGGTGGAAAGCCTTTAATCCCATACAAATGTAAGCATGAGATAGAATATATGTTACATGGAAGCATATATTCTAGCTAGTCAAAAACAGGTCATATGTAGTCTTGTGAAAATGCACACCTGGGTTGGTTTGGGTAAATCTTTGGACAACTGCTGAGCTGGACCATGTAAACAGTTTTCGAAAACTATGAACCAAAATCAAGTCAGGCACTTTAAGATCGAAACAGGATGGTAGGGTTAGCTTTAGTTTTCAGGTAGTCTAGGTTATCTGTACTCTCCTACTTGAGGTATCTCTTCTCATCATGGTTGAGTAGGTAATAATGTTCTCATTTGTGAGCAAGAGAAGCATAAATTGGTTTTTCAACACACAATTTGCCAAGTTTGCGAAATGCTAGTTCTTGGTTAGGATGTTTGATGCAAAAAGCCAGAAATTTGCGGAAGATCGAAGAAGAGAAAATTTAAGGGAGAAAAGAAGGGGGGGGAGGGGGGGGGGGATTCATCAATATGAATTTAATATCAATCCAAAGCATAATCTCTAATTAATCATAGGCCTATTTATAGTCTGAAATCCCAACTAAAAGATAATTACCCTAGTTATATATTATCAAAATAAATAAAATTTATGAATATCTAAAATCTAAATAAAATGAATCTGAATAACTAAATATCCTAATATCAAACACTAAGATTTAATAATTTTAATTTATCACCATTCTCCCCATGTTATAGAAAAACTCATCCTCGAGTTGTGTAGGCTCATGTCACTGGTAGCAGAGTGTGAGTCATCAACATCTATCTGCTTAAAGTGGGAAGAACTAATTGTTTCTGTAGTTAGATCTTGCTGGCTCCTTGTTAACTCTGGTGGAGTAGGATCAGACAGTGGAAACTCTGGGGGATTCACCCAACGAACAGGAAAACGTGGAATATGTCCATCAGTGTTAAAAGAATTCTGCTCACCTAAATAATGCCAATCTTATCTTTATGTGCATGTAGCTGTAATGGAACTTCATGCATTGGAGGAGGTTCAGTGAATGGGTCAATAAGAGGTTAATTTGGAGGAATAGAATGGCCTTTATATGCAATTATGCACTAAAATAGAGCTAAAATCAAAGAAAGGTCCAACTCATTGTGGCTTTGATTGAATCATAACATAATCCTTGATATGAAGTCTGGCAAACTGTTTATATGGACTAGCTTTTAGCATTCTATAGTGAGACAAAGTAGGAAGGATCACTGCTGGGACCAAACCTATGTCTTGCTAAAGAACAGGCAAAGGGAAAAGTGGTTTGGGAATTCCTTATGGAAAAGATTGTGAGATTCTTCAAGTAGCTAACAAGTTTCTTTGGATAACAAATATCTGAGCATCCTTGGGAAATTCCTTAACTGCTATAACAGATTCTCCCATTACCTCATGCTCAAGTTCTTATGGTCAATGATATGAAATTCCCTTTCTTCTGTTACTTAATTTTGTGAACGTGATCTTCATCCTACTCACCCATTTCATAAATACTGGGTTCATGATTTTGTTCTTTGAATATTTTTCTTTACTTTTTTACTGTTCTCCACAATGAAACTCAATTTGGACAACTAGCAATTTAGTGACCAAAATACCTACAGTTGGAGCACTGCGGTAGTGACTCAGCATTTGTGGTTCTGCCTATTTGTCCTTTATCTTTTGTTCTCTTGGTGGTGGCATACTAGACAAAAGAGAACCTAGCATTGACTTATTGTTCATACCTCATAAAAAAGGTATGATGCCTAGGACAATTATCTCTACGCTTCCTGTAATGCGTTCTACAGGATTTATACCTGCAAAAATGTTCCTCAATCCTTCGGGCCAGTGTTGCAAACTAACTATTCACCTGTCCCATTTGGACATTCATGTGTTGAAGACCTTGTAGTATTTGGCCTTGTTTTGGGACCTAGATGTGACAGGTTGGACTCCATTGCACTAGTACACCCCCACTCCCCTGGGAGGTGAAAAAAAAAAAAAAGTGCTGAGATCAAGTAAGCCTACCATTGCAATGGAGTCTAACCTGTCAGACTAGATCCTAGGATATCTATTAGACTTAGAAATTGGAAGAAGATAGGGTTTCTTATAGAAGCATACCTTTATCTTGTAAGAATTTGGAATTGCCTATTGCATTTGTAGCTTCTTACTTATGGCTGGCCTTGGTACATGCTAGAGCGAGTTTCATACGGGGTTAGGTTACTTTATTATGAATTAAATGTCAAAGGTTCAGAACAAAGAAATAACCTCTTCTTGTGTGGGGCTAATGCTGCCCATATTTGACTCTCCATGGAGCCTTAGTGGTAAATTCCTGTGCACTGGTTTCTCTTTTATTGTTTGGATCTATTAACTCCTTTGGTGCTACTGTTTATTATTGTGACCATGATTATTAGAAAATTAATATGCTTCTAATTCTAGCCTCGCCATTTTATTTGCAGTGTTCTTCTGAAAACATTGTTTTCTTTGGTTCTTCCACTCTCTTATTTATTTATTTTTCCAATTTTTGGGGGGGTGGGAGGATAAGTTTCTCTCCCTTTGCTCTCTTTGATGTGAAGTTTATTGTTTCTGCTCTTGTGGATTTTGTAGGTTAAGGGCATGGTAACAGATTTTGGGGATGACATGCATTGCCAATTTCTTGAAATTCTTCGAAGTCTCTTGGATTCTTCTTCTGGACCACCATTACAGGTCCTAAGATTATTCAATTCTGTCTTGTATGCTACTTTGTATGCGTTCTCATTTTGAACTATCCTTTTATTCATCATCCAATCTTTTGTGTTTCACCACTCATGTTATGGGTGTTGCAATATTGGAGGAAGTCTTTACAATAACAAAATGTCGTGTCAAGGTCTTAAAGCAAACTCAGTGAAGTCTTAGAAAGATTAAAGACTTGAATGAATTAATGGAACTCACGAGAGGAGTTTATATACAGCTTAGGATCCTATTCTTCCTCCTAGAAAATAGGAGAAGATTTAGAATATCTATCTCCTAAAAAATAGAAAAGCTATCTCCTAAAACTTAGGAATTAAATCCAGCTTTACAACAAGATTTACACTATATAATATTATCTACTCTAATTTATCCATATCTACTAGAGTCCTTTTTTAGCTGAAAGTCTTCTTGTCTTCGGCTCCTTAATTCCGTCCAACACTCAGCATGAAATTCTTGTTTTAATTTTAAATTTCCTGGGTAAACGAATTCATCAGTTCAATGTTGCTGCATGCCTGGAAATGTTGGTTAACACTTGGAATCTTGTTCTTCACTTGACAATTTGTGTTTCTATGCATCAAACTTTGTCTAATACTCAGGATATCTCATTTGAGACAGTGCTACCTACTAGAATATGTTTGAACTTTGGATGTCAGGTATAGATTGTTTACCAGAAAATATAGGGTTTTTTTCACAGAGATATTTGTTCTGAGTTTCCAGTTTATAAATTTGTGGTGCTACATTTCATTTATGTATCTTTGGAGCATGCTGGTTTTATATTTATTGTCTGTATGGTGTGCCATTCCTGAGGTACATGGTTCACTATTTATATTTGCAGTATAGTTCTGAATTTTTGGATTAAAGATGCTTTTATATAAATTTTCTCTGTATAATATGGTTCTTTGTGGTAATGTTGCATTTCTGTAATGTCATTGAAACACTTCTTCCTTTTTACCATTTAACTTTTGTCTTTTTTCTTTTGCAGAGAGATACTATCATTGATATTTTCTATGAGAGGCACTTCAGCCAGTTACTTGATGTTATAACATCATCATGCCCTCAAAACAGCATTGATCAATCAGCTGACAAAGTGGAAGTCTCAAATCAAATCTGTGCAAAGCCAGAAATACTTCTGAATATATGTGAACTGCTGGGCTTTTGCGTTTTGCATCATCCATATAAAATAAGGTAACAACTGGTGGTGCTTCAATAGTCATTTGGCTTTGATCTTCTGCTGTCAATGATTATTTTTGTATTCATGTGTTCCCCTCTTTTTGCAGGCACAACTTTCTTCTTAATAATGTGATAGATAAAGTTCTCTGCCTGACTAATAGGAGAGAAAAATACCTTGTAGCTGCTGCTGTTCGTTTTTTTCGAACTCTAGTTTCCCGCAATGTAAGTGATTTCCTTTTGATACTTGAATCATAAATTGATATCTGACTAGGATATTGTGATTATGCATTCTATGTTTGTATGAACTTATCTCAGAGCCTTAAGTCTCCATTTGTCATCAATTCTGGATCTTACCTTTTCCTTTTTTTATAGGGAGACACCAGATTGCTTAGGAATTGAGCTGTATATCTGCAAATTACATTTATAGATTATTTGGGGATCCTGCCTACCCATTAACCAAATTGATTTACGTTAAAAAAATTACAGGGGTGTAAACTTTTCCTCTTCTTTTTAACTTATCTTATTTCTTGATTCCAATGATGACTCAACCTTGTATCTTATCATCTTGGTTGGCCAAATATCATTGTGATGGATGATTGCTAACGGAATAGCAAAGCAGGGAACTTGCAGTCTCCATTGTTTGGCCATTAGCATGTGCCTGGAATAAGAGTGAACTACCATTCCACTCAGGTGGATATTGGGTGATACTAGGTCTTAATTAGGAACTTCCATTTGTTTTTGGGTCTTGGTTAATTTACAGTTCCCTACTTCCCTCGTGTTTCCTTCCTTCCTTTGTATGCTTTTTTTTTTTTTCTCCCCTTCCAAAACTCATTTACCCAACCTCCCCAGTCATAGCAGGTAGGACCCAACCATGCTTGGCCAGGCCTCCTTTATATATATATATATATTAAATCTTTTTACACATCTTGCTTCCTGATCCCTGGGCTTCTATGCTCCTTATCCTTGCATATCTCACCCTCCCCATCACATGAAGTCTTAGAATCAACTTATTGTAAATGTTCAAACCATCACCAGCCTTTGCTGGTTCCTCTCCTTGCATGCACTACAGAAAACAACTCAAATCACCGGTGATTAAATGTTCTCACATCTACCTCAAAGTGCACAAGAATACATATACATGATACATGTTGACTTCTACCTCACATCCATGGTGAAGAGTACAAAATGTTAATTACACTGTCTTTGTTAGTTACCAAGATCCCACTAATAGCATGCTATCGAAGATTATATATAATGTTATATAGCCCAAGTAGTAATATGCTTAAATGCCCGTGCACCCCTCAGGGTAGTCCTCTAGTCTGCCCCCTTGCCGTGTTCCCTGGGCACTTGTGAAGATAATGGGTAACATGCAATAAATTATGAGAGATCAGTGAGGCCACATGCACATGCATGTCATGCAATGGAATGAAGCCAATATAATCAACCAGGTACCCTTGTGGCCACAAGGCAGACACAATACTGATTTCGTCCCCATGGTCAACAAACTACTTCCCAGGCAAGCTCTTAGGCCTTGACATGCACAAGCTTTGGCCTCATATACATAGCCAACTCAATTTGTATGATCACATACAGTACACAGGACAACATCAAATGCATATTGCATCAAAGCATTCCCAAGAATCACAACCCATTTAAGCTGCCAAAATGCTTATGCTACGCACATGTATGTACAGAAGATAATTTCACAGTGAAATATGTTGTAATGCGCTTTTAGCTTTTTATAACCTCCCACAAGACTTCTTCCCTGCTGACATGCAAGCAAGGCCACCCACATTAGTACTATGCATGAAGCCCACAACACCAGTCACACGCTCACACAAGCACAAAGTACCCAAACACACTCATGACACCCCATCACTCATACTTAGCTACTTTCAGACACCAAGCGGTAAAACTCCTGCACACCAACACCCTATTTAAACCCTTTATAGGCACTGGTTGGCGTGGGGTAGAAAAGAACCAATCTACCTACCATTTATTGCACACCATGCCTGCACCACTTGCCCCAATAGTCTGCAGACAACCTCTCCCCTGCTTGTACATCCCATTCACCATCTCCTTAGGCCATGCACATTTATGGAGGCATGTCTGCACCTCTCATCACCCCTCTCTCTCTCTCTCACACACACACAGGCGCGCGCGCTGCTGCAATGTGTACCGTATCTACCTCCCCATGCAGCCATGCAAGCCTCCTCAACATGTGTCAATTCACATAAGGCACCTATCACACACACATGAATATCTACATACCTCTGCACATAAAGAAAGACTATATGTTAATTTTTCCCATATTTAAGAAAAAATTCTCTCTTGATAATGTGACTGATTTCCCTCTTAATTATGTTGCCATCTCATCATTAATTTTTATTAATTAAGACCTAGATTGGGGTAATTAATGTGGGTTGTTGCAGATTGGGCTGTCACTGCCCTAGGAATAACATGGCATACAAGGAAAGTTAGTCAGTGGAATTCTATCTGGTGTAGTGAATGGAATGACTTCTTTCAAAGGAAGACTCGGTGCAGAATATTTGGTCTAATTGGTTCTTGATGTGCTAATCTCAATTTTGTGATCAGATATATCTAGTGACCACTTCTGTAGGTTGTTGACCTAGGTAACCTGCAAATGGTCCTTGTATGCAATTTGTTGTTGTTGTCCTGGTCTCTATTTTGTGATCAGCTATATCTAGTGACCATTTCTGTAGGTTGTTGCCCTAGCAACCTGCAAATGTCCTTGTATGTTTAATTTGTTGTTGTAGGCCTGGTCAGCTATATCCAGTGACCATTTCTGTAGGTTGTTGCCTAGCAACCTGCAAATGGTCCTTGTATGTGGTGGATGCCGTCTGTAGTGGCTGCGTGTGGTTGACCTTCCCCAGAGCCTGCAACAGAGGAGCCTTGTGCACTTGGTTTTACCTTTTTAGCTGTCTGTAGTGGGCATACCAGCTTGGATAGTGTTCTTTCCTTAATGCTTCCTCATACAGGCTGAACTTTATTGTTGCTTTATGTCTTGGTTCTTTTGGTTCTATTGATTGAATCTCCTCTTGGTTTTATCATCACTTGCCTTTTGTAAAAGGCTTTTCTCTGACATTGTTTAAACTAGAGGGAGAGCATGCTAGAACTGATTATCATTTTAGGTGAGTCTTTTTCATTAACTGAATTCACATAACTTTGTTATGATGGGGAAAAAAAAAAAGCAACCAAGTTCTCTGCGTTTTTACTTCGATCTGTTTGATCCAGAAAGGAAAGAAGAAAGCAGGAGATTAAGAATTAATGGCTGTCAGTGGCTGTGTAAAGTCATGCGAGGGTTAATTGATGCTATTCTATGGAGAGATAAAAGGATATAGGAATCCATTTAAGTTTTATTGCTTGACTAATAACACAAACTTCAGATATCATGCCGCAGCTTTATTGAATTTTGTGGCATGCCTATGTATGCTTCATGTCCGAGAGGAGCTAAGTGCACTAATTCATGCAATTCTTTTGTTGTGTGTGTGTATGTGTGTGCGCGTGTGTTGGGGGGGGAGGTGCTTTAAATTGTGAATTCATGCACTGGAACATAGTCAAATTGCACATGCACTTATCCTCAAATTTTTGTGGATTTTATTTCATCATCCAAGTTTAGAATGATTTGCCCACTGTTGATAGTGCTTATCTGGTTCATAAATGAGGCACATTACTCCATAGCTAAACTTGTGTTTTCCTTGAAGCTCCTTGAGTAAGAGTTTCACGCAAAAACTAAAAGTTTATTTAATAAACAATTATTAAATCATTTCGCATTCTAGTAATAGTAATATGTGATTGCATCAAGTGAATATCATGTCATCCCTTGGCTTGTAATTACCGTGGAGGCTATTAAGATTACAAAGTTCTCAAATGATAACTGTGATGATAAATGCCTGGCTTACAGAGTTATTGTTCATATATAAGTCACTTGGTGCATCAATGTACACCTCTGAAGGTATTTAATTTCCCATTTTGTTACATAGCACATTTGTGGGCAGCCAGTGATCCTGCGCTCTGGTCTTTGGCTCACAAAGAGCAGAGGCATCAGGCTGATTAGGTGTCCTCAAGCTGATGCATGGAAGGATTGTGCCATTCAAGAGGCTACCAAGCAGCGGTTAGTGCCTGAAGTTGTTTGTGATTGTAGAAACTAGATGTTACATACCAAATGGTGGGTTAGTAACAAGTCTGCGTTTTTTTTTTTTCTTTTTTTTTTAAATTTGTTGGGCAAGGTTGGGCTTGGTTCTTGAACAAATTTGGTCCCTAGAGTAGGGAACCCCAAATTCAAGTCGAGTTTATGATCAATGAACTCGCCTCAATTGATTCAATAGATAGGAACCTACTTAGACAAGGTTTAATGTAATCTAATCCTAGAATTTAGGAGCTAGGATACAACAGAAAAATAAGATAAGAAAAACTTCTATCTACTCCTATTATTTTTCCTAGATTTTAGGAACTTTATTTGGCTGCATCTTTATCCCTTTTCTTTGATTTGCTGGAGACTTATCTGCTGTGCATCAGCTTCTTTATCTTCTTCCGAGACTTCTTCATAAGTTAGGACTCTCTCTCCAACACCCCCCCTCAAGCTAAGGAATAGATATCTCTCATTCCTAGCTTGTTGATGAGATATTCAAAACCTGGTCTAGCCATGGATTTAGTTAGTATATTTGCCTCTTGTTCTGTTGTGGGAATATAGGTAAGTTGTATTCCTCCATCTTCTATTTCTCTTTGGATGAAGTGTCGATCAATTCTGACATATTTTATTCTATCATGTTGTACGGGGTTGTTAACAATGCTTATAGTTGACTTGCTATCGCTATAGAGCTGTGTTGGTTTGGTTAATGGCATTTGTAGATCTTCCATCAATCTGACCACCTAAATTAATTCACAAACTCCTTGAGCAATTGCCCTAAATTCTGTTTCAACACTGCTTCTTGCTACAACAGATTGTTTTTTACTTCTCCATGTGACTAAGTTACCCCATAGCTTTGTACAAAAACCTGATGTAGATCGACTATCAACCACTGATCCTGCCCAATCCGCATCAGAAAAACCTTCTGCCCCTCTTTCATCTGTCTTTCTAAACAACAGTCCCTTACTTGGTGTGCCTTTTAGGTATCCTAAAATGTGGTATACGGCCTTCAAATGTTGTTGAGTTGGGGCATGCATAAATTGACTTATGATGCTTACTGAATAGGCTATATCTGGGCGTGTTAAAGACAGATAAATCAATCTTCCAACTAACCTTTGATACCTTTCTTTGTCTACTAGTGGATCATCATCCTTCTTCATATACTTCCAATTCCTCTCAAGTGGAGTTTGTCTCAGTTTGCATGCAAGCATTCATGTATCTTTTAGAAGATCAAGAGTATATTTTCGTTGAGATATTACAATACCTTCTTTATTTCTTGCTACTTCCATTCTCAAAAAATACTTCATATTTCCCAAGTCTTTTACCACAAACTCTTCTTTCAATCTTTGTTTTAGAGCTGCAATTTTATTAGTATCATCCCCTGTAACAATTATATCGTCAACGTACACAATCAATATGCATATTTCCCCATTTGAGTGTTTAATAAATAGAGTATGGTCAGCCTCACCTTGCTTGTAGCCAAATTTGGTTAAGGTTGAGCTAAACCTTTTAAACCATGCTCTAGGGGATTGTTTCAAACCGTAGAGAGATTTGTGTAGTTTGCATACCTTCCCAATTCTTTCCTCGTTTTCAAAACCAGATGGAATCTTCATATATACCTCTTCTTCCAATTCTCCATTTAGAAAAGCATTATTAATATCAAACTAAAATAACTCCCAATCTAAATTAACAGCAATGGATAGAAGTATTCTAATGGAATTTAATTTTGCAACCGGAGCAAACGTCTCTTCATAATCTATTCTGTAGGTTTGAGAGTACCCTTGGGCTACCAACCTGGCTTTATATCGATCTATACTCCCATCTGATTTATATTTGACAGTAAATACCTACTTGCAGCCTACAATCTTTTTATTCTTTGGTCTGTCCACCAGTTCCCATGTATTGTTGCTGTCCAAAGCCTTCATTTCTTCCATCACAGCATTCTTCCAGTTTGTATCACCCAAAGCTTCATGTATATTGCTGGGAATAGAAGCTTCATCCATAGTTACAGTGAATGCCCTGAACTGTGGGGATAATTTAGAGTAATTTAGATAATTTGATATGGGATATTTCACACAAGATCTTACTCCTTTTCTGACTGCAATAGGTAGATCCAGATCATTGCTAGCTGCTGTACCTTTTTCTTCATTTTCTGGACCGATCTCAGGTTCCAACAACTGGCTGATTTGAGGAGCAGGATTTTTTGGCTTTCTTGAGTACACTTTAAGTTGTTTTTCTGGACTCAATTCTTCCCTTAGGTCAGTCTCTCCTAGTTCATCTGGGTTGTGATAAGATATTGGGCTTGTAGCAGCTGATGGTTGAATGTTGCTGGGTTCAATTGTTGCAGGTTGTGAACAAACAACTGCAAGATTATCACAAGTAGTAGTGGATGATATAGGCAGTGTGATAGCATTGAAATTGTAGGATCCCAATGGCTTTCTTCCACTGGTGATGCAATACCAGTGTGATAAAAGACTGTTTCATCAAATATTACATCACAAGAAACAAAGAATTTTTGTGATGTTGGACAATAACATTTATATCCTTTTTGGGTAGGAGAATAACCAATGAAAATACACTTGAATGACTTTGGTTCTAGTTTGTGACGGTTTGGGCTGGTTTGATAAACATAAACCACACATCCAAACACCTTTGGGGTAAGAGTATTGAGAATCCGAACATAAGGAAAGGTAGTCATCAAGTTGTTCAAGGGTGTTTGGTATTTTAGAACTTTGGTTGGGAGCCTATTAATCAAGTAAGCAGCTGTTAGAATTGCCTCCCCCCAATACCTATTAGGAGTAGAACTTGTGAACATCAAGGATCTAGCCACTTCAAGTAAATGACGGTTTTTTCTCTTAGCTACCCCATTTTGTTGGGGAGTGTAGGGGCATGTGCTGTGTGATTTGCAGAGTTTGGCTATCCATGGAGAGGGTGCTGGCCGGAATAATGGTAGGCTGCATACTCGTCTATTGGGATGCTGATCCAAGAGAGGATTCATCAGTCGCAGGAATGGCTGCTGGATTAGGGCTAGCTATCTTGATCGAGATACTCAGTTCTGAAAACCGACCTCTCATACCATGAACAAATTTGGTCCCTAGAGTAGAGAACCCCAAATTCAAGTCGAGTTTATGATCAATGAACTCGCCTCAATTGATTCAATAGATAGGAACCTACTTATACAAGGTTTAATGTAATCTAATCCTAGAATTTAGGAGCTAGTATACAACAGAAAAATAAGATAAGAAAAACTTCTATCTACTCTTATTATTTTTCCTAGATTTTAGGAACTTTATTTGGCTGCATCTTTATCCCCTTTCTTTGATCTGCTGGAGACTTATCTGCTATGCATCAGCTTCTTTATCTTCTTCCGAGACTTCTTCATAAGTTAGGACTCTCTCTCCAACAGTTCTAGTAGGTAAAATCCAGGCATGGTATGAAAGGACCTCACCCAAAAGCAAAGGATTTGCTGCTTCCACTATTTGATCAAAGGGATCTGTGTCACTGTCAGTATGCTTAACGCATGTAATTCGATGCATCCACTGTACTAACGCCAGGGTTCCATTCTACTCAATCAGATCAGCTTGTAGCAATTCAATTACAATAGAGGAATTTTGTTTGGGTTTGTTTCTATTGTACTAGTTATGTTCTGTTGCTTTATAGTCTGTAGGGGCTCATGTGAGGTCATGTAACAGTCTACTTTGTACTAGGGGAGTGCCCCCTTAGCACGTTTTTTATTTCATATCCTTTACCTATCAAAAGGAGGTGGCTTGATATAACACTAGGTACTGTCTTTGGTCTAGTAGCAATTGAAGATGTTGACATTCAACCCGCTCTTGTGAATCTTGAATCTAGATCTGCCTGAGTTGTCCCATATGATTCAGTAGTAAGCTTATCCATCATGAAGCAAGGAATAAGTGCTGGTATTCAGTTGAAGGAGTACTCTTTAGGTCTGCACAACTGAATATCTTGTTGAAGAATAGAATGAGAAAGTGAAAGTGATAGTAAGCTGTCTGATTAATCTCAATTTAATCACTCTCGTTTAGGGAAGGTTATCCTTTCTTGGTACCTGTTCTTAATAAATACAGTCAACATGCGAACATTTATTACCCAAATGTGTAAGCCTTTGGAGGGGGAACATGTCTGGTCCTATATAGGAAACAATAATTGTTGGGGCTAACTGAATCAGAAAATTTATACTACTAGGGTTTAACCAAACTGAAACAAGTTAGTGAGGCATCTAGCAAGTGTCCTCTTTTTTGTTTCTATTAGAAACCTAACTCTCTGGCTGAGTAACACTTGAGAGGCAAGGATGAGCACTTCCATTTGAGGCAAGAGAGGGTGGTTATCTGAACACCTTGGGATCATATCTAACGAGTATTCTAGGGTTATGTGCCTTGGGTGCTGGGAACAGAAATTTCTCAGAGTATATAACGGAGGTCGATTTGGCGGCTTGGCAAAAGATTTCTTTTATCATGTCATATCAGGACTGAGTTATATGGATTAAGGCATAGTCAAGGATGGTCCAAACCTGTAGGGTTTGTTTAGTTCATATCTTTGTTAGAAATCATCTCCTTGGTATTTGGTTACTGTATCCTATAAAGTGGCCCATCACCTCTAAAGTTCTGACATTTCTATCATTCTATGTACAATAATCCAGCCTTGAGACCTCCTGATTCTCCCCCTTTCTAGCCTTGTTGCTCTGTTTCATATCCTTTCTTCATATCTCTCTTGTTCTTAATTTATTATTAGTTCTGTCATTTGTAGTCTTACCCACATACTCTTAATATTTCTACATTTATCTGTGGCTGTTGGCGCTTTGTTTTGTCCTCTGGCTTATGATGATTTTCTTGGTATATCCTCTGAATATAAAACCATAAGGAATTCAAAAAACCAGCTTTACTTCTTTTAACTGTTGGAAAGCTGTAACGAGCATGCCTAACCACAACAGAAAACCAAAATCCACCCCATCAGGACAGCAAAACTGATGGCGGGTACTTTTGCATTTGAGTTATTTTCTTGAATATGCTTTGGACACCATTTTTTTACAGGGGTAACTTCAATGGCATTTTGCAGGATGAGCATCTGCTGAATCATATAGTGAGGAAAAACCTTTTGAAACCAATTATTGACACTTTTGTTTATAATGGAAATCGTAATAACCTGCTGACCTCTGCTATACTGGAGCTTTTTGAGTATATCCGGATGGTGACCACCTCTCTTTGACCATTTACATATTTACTTACTATATATATATATATATCAGGCAAGGACTATCTGCTGATGAGCTTGTCTTGTGCAGGAGAACTTGAAGATACTACTCAATTATTTATTTGATTCATTCTGGAATCAGTTGGTTAAATTTGAGAATTTAACTTCCATTCAGTCTCTGAAAGTTAAACATGAGCAGGTATTCTCCAGTTCTGTAAGGTTTTTCCATCTATTATCTGGGAGTGTATATCTTGTCAGGTTTTTCCATCTATTATCTGCTTGTATATATATATCCTTACTTGACAAGCTCATTTGCAGTCCCTTGATGGATCTGGAGTGCAAAGTTCCATTAATGTTGTGGACCCAAGAAAACGGATAGATCAACGTGCCCTGGAAAAAGAAGAGGAAGAATACTTCAATGAAGACAGGTGTGTTCATATTATTTTGTAATCAAGGTGTTTCTTAGATTGTTTGTCCATTAGGGACTTAATGTGGAATGCTTGATCAGTGATGAGGAAGATTCTGCTCATGCTTCAGTGTCGCGTTCAGCCAAAGTACAATCTCAGTCAGTTTTATCCAATGGTTCTGCCGTGCATCACCCATCATTAAGGTATTTGAATGGTGCTTCTGTAACATGTGGCTTTCTATCACTCTTTCCGTGCATTACCCATCATTAAGGTATTTGAATGGTGCTTCTGTAACATGTGGCTTTCTATCACTCTTTCTGTAATGCAATATCTTTATGTCAACTCTGTAGTTCAAAACCTAGTGGACTTGTTGATTATGAAGATGATGATGATGAAGACTACAAGCCACCACCGAGGAAGCAGTCAGAAATTTCTGATGAAGATGAGGGAACAGTTGAATCCTTTAGGCTAAAAAGAAAGTTGGCTGGAAAGGAGGAGCCTGACCTGATAAAGAAGAAGCGACACATCCTTAAAAACGCAAAGGTCAAAGGGAATGTGTTTGCTGCTTTGTGCTCAACTCTAAGTCATGCAGTATTACCCAGCAAAAAAACAGCAACCACCACGCATAACGTTCCTCCCTCCTCAGACTCAAAGAATAGCTCAGATGATGAAGAGAGATGCCCGGATAAGGGGTCCATAAGCTGTTCCAGTACGTGTGCAAGTTCAGATGAGGAAAACCATGCAGAAAAAGAACCAACTGGTCCTAGAAGTTGCTCTGAAAGTTTGCAGAATACTCTGGATGATAGACAGATAAGCGGAGAGGACTGCCCATTAATACCGCCAAACTCATCACCGGAAATGGCCATCAATGGGTCTTGAGTTTAGTTTCAGAATAATATTTAGCATGTCGATGTCTTCCCCTTACCTTCCCATGTCTCTACATATGGCCAATGTATATTCAGCAGTAAGCATATGCAGGGTGGAACTTTCTTCCTGAAAGGGTGGCGGGAACTGACAAAATAATGCGGCGCCTTCCACCAAAGCCGAGACCAGATACCGTGCAGCAGCATCTGAAGGGGTGGGAGAGACTATACCTTGGTACTGTGGACTGAGACGACCCTTCGTTTAGTCTTTATTAATCTCTGAGCCAAGTAATTGGTGCTGCTGGGAAACTATTTTTAGGCTCAGATGGCCTCCTTTCAAATTTCCGTTTGCTCTTTACCCTTTTTGTCTTCATGATACTTCTTCCCCTTATTACATAGCTATATATGTGAGCCGTAATTGATATTATAGGAACTGAAAACTGTATAGTAGTTGCCCTTGCTACAAATTTTCCTTTTTTGTTTGGTGGTGGATGCCTTTGTAACTGAGGAGAATCTGTTTAGATTACATTTATGTGTTTTGTTTTGTATTTTTTTTGGTTTGGTTTTGTTTTGTTTTGTTTTCTCCACATATAATTGTATTTTTAGTTTAAGGAGAGCTGTACATTACAATGCTTGTAGTGTAGGCTTGAAATAGGAAGCTCTAGTGCTCTTCTTAGACATCAATTCATGGTGCAGCAGAAATTAAGAATGGCATAATGAATCTGTCTCTGTCCACTTTGAGTTGAGTTCGAGGCTGTTCTATTCTTTATTGTTTTTAAGACATTAATTTCATCTTTTCCAGTTTTTATATTTTCTTCTGTCAATAGTCGATGGTCAGTAGAGACTAGTTAAGAGGTTCCTGTCTTTTCAATGTTTAGACAGCTGAGTAAGTTTGTCATCGGCACAGTAACCAGAGGAGGGGTAGTTAATGGTCTCTTCTTATTCAATGTTTGGACACCTGAGTCAGTTCATTTAGTTATCATCACAGTAATCAGAGGGTAGTTATTAATTTGCCTATTAGTATGAAAACTTTAATATTTTTGTATTTTTGTGATTTTATTTAAAAATTTTAATTTTGATAATAAAGTCTCAATTTGAATAATTGGTTGTAATTTTATTTACGACCCAAATTTGATTCGTCAACATCTAAAAATCATTAACGTGGCATATCACTTAATATTTTAAAACATTTTGATTGGATTGGATTTTACATGTATACGTAAAAAAAATAGGCCTATTTGCACAAAAAAATTAAACATTTTAGCATTTTTGTAATTTTATTCAAAAATTTTAATTTTGATAATAAGGTCTTGATTTAATCAATTTGTTGCAATTTCATGTCACCTAGTATTTTGAAATATTTTGAGTTAGTTCTAGACACGTGTAAAAAAATATAAAATAAAATAATATTAAATATATATATATGCATAGAGAGAGAAGCAAGTTGAAGATGATTAAGGTGACGATGATAAAGACGATCAAGGTGACGATGACAAAGGAGAATGGTGATGATGACAGCAATGACAGATTTAGAAGCTGGAAGTGAAGATTGATCTGGGCTTGTTGCTACTCACGGCGACGACAACTAATTTGGGAGCTAGACTGATCACTAATCTAGGTTTCTTCTTGTTCAAGGTCATCTCACAAAAAGTGACTGGCGGCCTTTTGCTATTGTCGGTTGATGACGTCCTTTGCCAACTGCCTCACCCTTGTCGTCAGTCGCTTAAGGTAGCCCCATTAACGTCAATGATCGCCCATCAAGCTTCCAGATTCGACCTTTTTCCTAGATCGGCCTCTATCACCACTTTCAGGCCAGCAACATCGTCTGTCACTGTCGTCGTCCTTCGCCTACCTTTCTTTGTAAATATATCTATCACAGACACACGCACATATACTTAACATTATTTTAGTTTTTTTATTTTTTTTACACGTGCATGTAAGGCCCACTCTAAATGTTTTAAAATATCAGGTGACGTAGTGGATTTTAGACACCGATGAATCAAATCTGGGTTGTGAATAAAATTACAACCAATTGATCAAATCAAAATATTATTGTCAAAATTAAAACTTTTGGATAAAATCACAAAAAAGAGAAAATATTTAGATTTTTGTATTAATAGTCTTTTTTTACACATGTGGTCCACTCAAAATGTTTTAAAATGTCAAGTGACATGCCACATCAACGAGTCTTGGACGTTCACAAATCAGATTTGGATAGTAAATAAAATTACAATTAATTGATCAAATTAAGATATAATTGCTAAAATTGAAATTTTTGGATAAAATCGCAAAAACACGAAAAAATTTAAATTTTTTATGTTAATAGCCCTTATTAATTATGTCTTCTTAAGTATTTGTTTACCCGTTTATTTGTTTGCACGTGAGGTGAGACCCCAATATTAAGATCGAAAATCCAATCCAAATGACCACTTTGAGATTTTCGACCATCAACTTCATTATTCTTGGAAGGATCGTTCTTGCGCGATTTTCGGTGCTCGTACCCTCTAATACGTCAAGAGAGGTAAATCGTAAGTTGGGCTTTTAGGGCTTGAGTAGAGCTAGAATCGAACTCGCAATCCACTACATTGATACCAGCATATTGTTCATCTAATCGCTCGATCTATGTACTGGAGGCATCAACTTCATTATTCTTGTCTCTGTAAGCAGTGGTGTTGAATATTTGTTAATAATACGTTAAATCTTATCATATCATATTACTATACAAATATCATGTCACAAGTTAGTGCTAAATAAATAGCATTTTTGGTAAATAGAATATATGTATGTTTGGACAGTAAATAAAACTGTTACTTATGCTACTGCATCAAATCAAATCATTAGCAAAATCAGAATCTTGCCATATTAACACCTCCTCTGATGCTATCACCTTAACATGATAATAATATCATCTTCTTTTTTTTTAAAAGCAAAGACCATTTCTATTCCTGTCAAATTTAGGATTGAATTGAGTATATATTTTTCTTCCCTATTGCTTTTGACATAAAGCAGACAGGATCAATATTATTAATATGTTATCACTCAAAATTATTATTAAAATAAAAAAAATCATAATTTTATAAAACTAAAAAATACCCTCTAAATTTAAACTCAAGAAGTTATTTGATATAATTCTGAATAACAGAAATAGATTATAATTTTGACAAATAATAGATACTCTATTCGTGAAATGTATTTTTTTTTTTAAATAAAGATACTCAGCTTGATTGAGTTGTATTTAAAAGAGATTTAATAATGAAATAGAATGAAAATAAAATAATATTTTTGAAATTATAAAATAATTTAAAATTAATCTTTTAATATTTCGATACAATAAACAATTCAAAAATGTTAAAATAGCAAACCCGAGACGGATCCGTAAATCATAGACGCCATTCTTGAAGTCTAGAACAAAGCCAGAGGCAGAGACAGGGGGAGCGAGGAGGGAATACTGAGAAGCCAGAAGCAGGAGAAGGAAAGAAAGAACGCAACTGTTCTACTCTCTCTCTCTCTCTCTCTCTCTCTGAATCACAGATTTTCAAAATGAGTACCATGAAATTTTGCCGCGAATGGTCAGTCCATCCGTCCATCCATCTTCATCCTCGAACCGTCTTTACTTTAACTTCGTTCACTTGCATACACCGAGATTCACATCCATTCCCTTGATATGATTTCTTCTCCATTCAGCAACAACATTCTCTACCCCAAGGAAGATAGGGACCAGAAAGCCCTCCTCTACGCTTGCCGCAATTGCGATCACCAGGTCTGTGTTTGTGTGTGTGTGTGTGTGTGTATTATTGACTAAATTTAGGGTTTTCGGTCTTGAATGGACAAACAGATAGACTTACATATATGATAAATTTACTTCGCTGATTACGAGCTTAATTCCTTTTACAAACCCTTGAACTGCGCTTTCTAGTACTCGTTGATTAAAATGGTAATTTCGTTTTACCTTTTCAATGTGTGTCACTATCTCTCGGAAGGGTTATGGTTCATGTCTGTGTCAAGGGAAGGCTTGAAAGTATGTCGGTTTGTTTGAAATGTGAAAGGGGCAGAACTATGGGTTCAAAATTGGGGCTTCTGTGGAATTGCTACGATGTTTTTACCTTTATTGCTGCTGAACTATGATAGTTGCGTTTATGTAAAATACTTCGTATTTTTTGAGCTCACTGCTTTAGTTTTCATAACCTTTGTTCTTTTGTGCTTGCATATAAAGGTTTAAATCTAGTGGAAACATTTAGTACAGCATACCCCTTAATAGCTGGCATCTGTAGGTCGACTTGTTATCTTGTTTTTGTGCAGGGTCTTCCCTCTTTTGCCGTATGCCATGCACTGGAATGGGCCAGTACAGTCTTGGTGGCACATAGTGTGAAATCTTTCTAAATTAACTTGGCCATTCTAACCATTGGCAGGCTCAAATTCGTGTAAATGGAACTGGAAATTCAGTTCATTCAGTATCTAGCTTACTGTCTACATAGTCGTACATCGTTTACCCTTTAATCTAACTTTTTTAGGAATAATGTTATGAGTTGCCCATTAAAGTAAATCTAGTCCTCTTCGAACAAGAAATCAGGTATGCAGGTGCATATTGTCTTCCAAAGCATGTAGTTTTTCTCATGTCATGCCAGTCATGGTGGAGAAGCACACAAGATTCATTAGTTAGAATCTTCCCTCCAAAGTTTGCTTTGTCACTTCAGCTTTGGTCAGTGGCTGGAATTAGAGCATCTGAATAGGAAGAAATGGTATGGGGATAAGAAAGACTTCTAGTTTCTTTTTTTATTCATTTGCACTCCCATTGAATCTAACAAAACCACTTCATTTCTCTATGGTATGTCTTTATACATAATATTTCCATTCACAATAACTGAAATGTCTTGTATTTATGTTTCACTTCATTTGTTTTATGGTGATCTCTAAATGGTTCTGTGCAACTTATTCTGATGTTTGCAGCATGAATTGTGTTCTGGCATGCTGTTTCATCATCATCAAGGGAAATAGAGGCAATTTTTAACCTTTTTCTGATGTGAACTTTCTTGAAGCACAGTTAACAATTCTGGATGACTATTTATTGTCTATACACGTATAAAATATTGGAAACTTAATCAGCATCTGCTAGAAAATCTGGAACAGGCAACACCATGTTCTTCTCTGTAGTCCATTGTTGAGTAGATCATACAAGGCTGTCTTCATGGCTTTACATGCCTTATTAACCAGACTGCAACTTCTGGAAACTACTTGTGCTGGGCTGGTGGATGGAAGACACTAAATGTTGCATCTTTTTTGATGCATGAACAAATTCTCAGATTCTGATCTAATTGGACATTAATTTTTTTTAAGCATTTGCACTCATTTCATCTATGACTTACTCTGCATATGCATGATGTTGGTGGTAAATTGCTCATATCTGGCTTCACTAAATTTCACAGCAACACAGAAGATTTTGGATTCAACCATTGAGTCTGAGGGTACCATCACTGTTGATTTATTTTTTCATAGGGGATAGAATCACATTCTGAATTTGTTTAGATTTCATATTTTATTAAATGAGGGGTCAACAATTGCTGATGTGCAATATCTTTCTTCACCACTATATAGGAAGTTGCCGATAACTATTGTGTCTACAGAAATGAGATACACCATTCAGCAGGGGAGCGCACCCAAGTATTGCAGGATGTGGCTGCAGATCCAACTCTTCCACGAACAAAATCAGTTCGATGTTCTGTATGTGGCCATGGAGAAGCAGTTTTCTTCCAGGTAAACTTTTATTTTGAGTATGAGCTATGCTTAAATAATAAAGAAACTGGCAATCGTCTTTTCTTGCTTGCAACTACAGTTGCAAAATGGCTGCATGAATTTGCTGAAGAGACAGTCGTTCCAATATTTGAGTCACAGACGATATATAGCTCAATAATTTCCATTTAGATTTAATTGTGAATATTTTTGTTGTGCAATTTGAAAACAAAAACAGGTCTTAATGATATACAATCAGTTACTAGTCAGTATATAAAATCCACACTGCAAGGATCTAAATTTGTCTTTGAGAACTGTGCTCTTCTGAATGGTGGAAAATTTATGAGTTTTTTAATATGAATTCCTTATTTTAAGTTTCCAGTTCTAAGAATTAGGCACTGAGGGCTGGATTGATTGGAATTACGTTGTTAGTTCTTTGTTTCCGTTTTTTAAATTTTGTAAGCAAAAAAGAAAATTTTGTTTATAAAATTTTGAAAACAAAAACAAAAAACTAAAAAAGAAATTGTAATCAAACGAGCAATAAGTTTTACTGTTCCAGAGCTTTGCATGGTTATATTTCAGTTCCATCAAAAGCCTCCTATGACACATTCATGCAAATTCTCTGGTGATTTTTAGCCATTGTGTACACTTTAGGTTTTTGCCTTTATTGCAGGAGTACATTGAATGTCCAATTTCTAGAGAAACATAATGCCATGATCTTATATTTGATTAGTTTGACTGTTCTCGGTGTTATTAAAAACTCAAGACGCACTAAGGCGCAAAAGGGTGTTGGAGCCTGAGGTGCAAGGCGAGGCGCACACCTGATAGAACTAGGCACATGTTTACTAAAAAAAAAGAAAAATATATATTCTACTTGAAAAATAAGGTATAAAATAAGTTATAACTCCTAATGACATATTTACAAGTATGTTATCAAGGAAATTAAAAAATTCAACATATACTAACGAAAAGAACAATAAAAAATGCCAAAAAATATAATCTAAAAGTTTTTAAATCAACTTAAATTAAATCTTAAAAAAATTTATAGGTGGTCTTAAATCTTAATCCAGATTAACTAATTATGCATTTTAAATAATCTAAAAATCATCCTCATCATCAAGATCAAACATTTCTATATTTTCATCATTAGAAGCATAATCTCTAATAACTTCTTCCACATCATCTACTCCTCTTGTTGGATGATTTCTATGGTTTAGAAATGTGATGATAGTTTCATACATTTTTTTGATAGGTAATATACTGGACTTGAATTTGCATCTTTCTTTGTTTTGGTGACTTAATGTTGCATTTTGTTATTGCATGCCTTGAATTTGTTCAATTCTCCCTATCTTCATCTAGTTCAAATTCAATTGGAGCATTTGAAGTAGTAGCTTTTTTACTTATTATCAAATTTGTAATTGAAGCAATAAATTTAAATCCTAAACAGTAAAAAAATAAATAAAGTAGCAAATAGTGAAATAAAAACATTGAAAAACAGCTAAAAAGCCCAAGGCGCGCGCCTTTGTCTAAGGTGCCTTGGGTTGACACGCGCCCTTTGGGCTGCGCCCGCCTGGAATGCTTTCAGGGGCCCAGGGTGCGCCTTGGTGCGCATAGGCGCGCCTTTAATAACACTTAATTGTTCTAGGTTTTTGTTCTATTCCAAAACCAAATAGGAATCAACCAACTGATTCTTTTTCATTCTTATTCGAACTTCACTGTAGCAGCCTAGAGAAGTAATCCCCAAACGAATAATCATATGAATACAAGTAGTGTTACATGATTTCTGATTTCAACAAGATCAGGTCCTTGACAACTTTAGAATATTATCCTTTGTCTTTCTTTTGCTGCTATTTTACATTTTATAATATCAGGAAATGTGTGAAAAAATTCTGTTCAGAACCTAATGTGAAACCTTTCCAATTGTCAGTTAGAAATTCTATGAACATAATTGCTCGTGCAAAAGTCTCAAATTTTTCTTGCAAACTATTGGCTGCTGGTGATTGAAGAATATTATTGTTTTGAAATTTATTCTTTTTTTTTAATGTAAAAATTGTGCAGGCAACTGCAAGGGGAGAAGAAGGTATGACACTATTCTTTGTTTGCTGCAACCCCAGCTGTGGCAATCGTTGGAGGGATTGAAACCAACCTCGTGGCTAACTAACTAATCCCATATGCTGCAGCTCTGTCTGGTTGCCATCTGTCTTTGTTCTTCTTAATTAGTTGGGTACCTAAAAACTATTAAAGTGTCTTCCAATGAAAAGGAAGGAATTTTGTTGCTTGTAATCTTGCACCTGTGGTATCTCTGACTCTCTTCTCTTCATATGGGATTCAAGCATGAATTGCAGCTGAAAGGTGATTTTCAACCAATTAACAATGCCAAGCTCTTAGGACAAATGGAGTAGACAAATTTGTCCATTTTCAGGAGAGAATAATCAGCGTAACTGTCCTGTTCATATATGAATATGTATGATATATGCATGCATACATAATAGTTAATGGTGTTATAAATTTAAAATAAAAAGTAGTCTATTTCACTAAACTATTATATCGTATTTACAATAATTTGAATATATTACGACATATGATTGAATTGGTATACCAAGTCATTACAGTTTACATTGAATATTTTCTTCATTTTCAGCTATGAACTTCCATCCATCTTCTCTGCAAAAGTCCCATAAGTTGCTAGTCTGCATTTTAACAGGCCTTGGGACAAAAAACAGTTGGCTGTCAATCTTAATTTGCAAGTCTTGTATGACGTAGGTCAAATGTACACTCTCATTTGGGCTGCCAGTTTTTTGTTTTTATTCTTTAAATAAAATGGTGAAGTATTAAATTAATCACTATATTTAATATGTATGCCAAATAAGTTATTAAAGTTTTATGAATAGGGTTCGTTAGTCGGTCATTATTTTTTGTTCTAACGTTGTTAGACTTAGAGGGCAATAGCACTGTCAACAGTTGGTAGTTGGCTAATTTGATTTCATTTGTAAAAATTTAATATCCATTTTCGTCCCGAGCTAAAGAATAATGGACAATTTAATTTTCTTAAAATATTTTTAAAAGGACAAAGTGACAAATTGGTCTGTGTACTTTAGGCCCAAATAGGTCACAAAAATGTCAAAAATGAGGTCTACTCTTTGCTTTTCTGATTTAGATTTGGGAATTGGGATTGTTCCTCTTCTTATGAACTCAATAGTTATTTTTAATTAGCTAAAAAAAAAAAAGAAGAAGCCGTAGTCAAGATATCACTTAAAAAATATCAATACAATAATTTAGAATGCCGGTTATTAGCAAACCACATAATCTAGTTGACCCTGCAAGTAAAATTCCATGGAATATTATCACATTGTTTTTTGAGTAAATTAAGAAATTTCTTTCATATTAGAGTAAAAATATGTGTGAATTTATATAAGAATTTATTTAAATATATGGGAGATAAAAGTGAATTTTTTTTTAGTTTCTTGTTGGCACAGTTGATGCTTTTGATCGTTAGTGTCTCATACAAAAAGAGCGAAAATAAATGAATTGAAAATTTTGCACAGATTCAATCGCTATGATTTGGAATTTTAAAAATAATTTATCTTTTTATAAAAATTAGCAAAGTGCCAAATTAGTCACTGAGCTTTTATAAATAAGGCCATATTAGCCGATCATTGATTGTGTTTAACAATATTAAAATGAAAAGTTAATAGGTAGCTAACGTAAGAGCTCAATGGCCAATTTGGTAACTTGCCTTATTGTTCATGACTTTGCTTTTTTTCTTCAAAATTTTGAAAATAATAACCAAAAGTTATATCTGAAAGTCTTGGAATAGACTCGGAAATAGCCCTTTTTTTGGGTGAATTGATTTTTAATAGTTTTTGTCTTTTTATAACAAAATGAAAACAAACAATTAAACTTTATTTTCAATTTTTATTTTTAAAATCCTAAATATAGAATTGAGGAGGAAACTCTATCAACCAAACCCTAAAATATGCCTTAAATACCCATCTCAATTCTTAAGAGTTATGCCATTATTTTGAAAAATAAAACTCAATTCTTTATTGTCTCTTACCCATCTTTACTACAGGGAAAGAAAGAAAATATGAAGGCTTTTGTGAATAATATAATAAATTTAACAATCAAGATAATAGTTGGAAGTGATTAATAATAGATCCTAAAGTTTTTAAAGTCGATATTCGAAAGTATAAATTTTGAGGTGTTATTTTCGTTATTTCTTATAACTCAGCAGTCACTTGACTTCATTCACAAATTTAATAAGGTAGAACTTATGATATTACTAGGATGACTTTAAAAAAAGATTTTATCTAGAAATAGTAGCTAATTAAATATCTAGACCAAATTTTTATATAATCGGGCGTGAGGATACTTTTATAGATAATCTATGTATTTACTCATTTAAGTAACAACCAAAAAACCTTGTTGAGTTAACCATATTCTTGATATTGCCTCTTTATTCATATTGTTATAATTGTGACCCAAAATTTAAATTTGTCTATGATTAGGACTCTTAATTTGACCGTGATTAGGATGTTAGTCAAATTCAATTTTAAGTAAGATTTATCTCATTTGGAGAAATATTCTTGTGAATCATTTTTTAATCAGAATATGATTTCTTATGTACATTTATAAATGATTTTAGGTTTATAAATAAGTATTCAATACTCTAAAATTAGTTACAATTATATCATTTTTGTTGCAATAATATCATCTTAGTGATATTTTAAGTATGCTAATAACACTTCTGTACTAACAATATTTATTTAGTAATATCTTATTCTTTCTATTCGTAATTTTATTTTATTTAAATTTTTCACGTAAAATTTTATATTCGTATGTGTTGAATGATTTGATCGTGATTTGTATTCGATCCAATTTCACAACACACATATATTTATATACATACATAATACATGCAACCATATGTACACCAGCCACTGAAACTAAAAGGGAAGTGTAAGCCAATAGTATCTAGTAATTTTTTTGTGCTATTACATAGGACAGATAATCTTTGTATGGGCCCAAAGCCTAAAGTCAGTGGATAGCTCACAGGATTGGACTGCTGTCCCACAGAGAGATCTGTTCCCTCGATCTCTCTTACCATATGGGAGACCCTTGATTAATTTTCTGGCACAATATTGTCATCATTCCATGACCAAATAGAAAGAAAAACTTTAGAAGCAGATATTTTAGTAAACTTAGAATAACAAAGGATACCCTTTACATAAAGTTTTTAATGATGGGCTAATGTCTGTCATTAATGGAAGCCCCCGGACATGAATATGATTTTCAAGATGTTAAGGGTATTACTTATTATAAAGTCAAATTTTAAGGGTATCGAGTATTTATATTTAAATAGAAAATGAATCATGAGAAGATAAAATTACACCAGTATAATAACAGATTAAAGCTCGATTAATCAGTTAACAGTGATTTAAGCATTAGTTGCCCATCCCTTTCATAGACATATACTATAATGTGGTTTCGTGTTTAGTGTGACTAAAAAAAAAAATTAAATTGAACATGAAGATGCTTATGCATGCATTTGGACAGAAACGTGTGGATCTGTCGTACGTGGTGGGCCCTTCTTAAAGCAACACTTTAGCAAGAAATTGATCCATTGATAAGGACATGTTCATCATTCTCTTTACTGGATAGGATCTAATTAATCTGCGACTAATTTCATGATAATTAATTGCCATATTGCACTCAGAGTCAGACTGAAAACCCAAAAAGTTCCAATTTAGGACTGCTGAATTCCATCTTTTTTGTTACGAAATTTAAGGCTTCCACCAAAAAGTAGTCGACTTAGGTCCAATATAGGAACAAAACAAAGTGGCCATGAGATTTGATATATTAATGGTAGGCAGTAGGCCCTTCTTGTCCTAGAGATTGACACGATCTTCTTGGTGATAAGCCACTGATATTTTATTTTCTCCCCTCAATAGTACCCAAGTTGACCAATGGCGCCAAGTGTGGGCCAGAGCGCCCCAGTTTTGCACTAAATTATTCAAGCAAAAGCCAGGCGAAAGAGCACCCCCAGCCCACCAAGATGCTTATTGGGAGATCCAAGTTCCAGGCTTTACCCTGATAACATGTGTTATTCATGCTCATAGATAGAACTCTAAAGAATTAAACTCCGCCCTCACCTCATGTGTTATTCTAAAAACTGCGTTGGGTGGGACAAATCTCTAATTGGGTGCAAATTAAGAGAATATTGTTATTCAGAAGCAAGACGCCAGTCGCTCTCTTTCATAGACCCGAAATAATGGCAGAAATTGTCCTCAGCAAAAGCATTATGATTATAAAAATCTTCGCCACATGGGGCTAAGGCTGCACGCATTTGACCTTTGGAGATCTAACAACGACTCATGTTGTTGGATAATACTCCAAGTTGCTATCAGAAGGACAAGCATATCCGCTTGCAGTTAGAATAAACTATAGAAAAACTCAGCATATACGGTATTCAAAATTTGGGAGAAAGAAAGCAACTTTGAATGCAGCCGTGGTTTTCCAAATCCTGGAATCCCCAGTCTCTTATATGCAGAAGATGAGAGAAGAAATGACAAAGAAGTGTCCTTGCTTTACTTTTGAGCTGCAGATCTCAGATCTGTGTGCTTTCTTATGATAAACTATAGGAGCAAATGATACACCTGGTGGCAACTTTTATCAGATTTAAGCAATATAACAATGACCGAGCAGTTTCAGAATGCTTTTTGGGAAAATGGTAAATTTTAAATTTGAAACTAGAATTGACTAAGTTTGATACTTATCCAGAATACCAACATCAGGAAATGGACATAATTTTATTTTTATTTCCCACTGGTTGGCCAAGCAAAGTCATACTTGTCATCCCAATTATTCTGACTAGGAAGATTCCTTCACCCTGAAAATAGCTCATCCATCTTATAAATTCCCCACTGGATAGACCCCCCAAAATCTTCACCTTCCCTGGCTCAAGGGTTTTTCCTTCTGAATTGTTCTTGATGTTCCATTGATGATTTTAATCATTTTGATGCTTTCTATTTGCAGTAGAAACCATTGCTAATCCTGCTCATGATATGAGTTTCCCCGTACATCTGCAACGAATTCGGCTTGTTCAATCCTTCTCTGTTGTTTTCCTTTATTGGTTCTATGTTTTCTCGTTAGTCGTCTAAGTTCTTAGTACTCTAATTTCTTAGAATTTTTATCGCCAAAGCCTTCAGAACCATCTTCAAAGTATCAGTTTCTGTTTCTCTAGCACTCGATTCACCTTATACAGATTGTGGAAATGCCAAAGCATGCTACTAGCTCATCATCAGAAGGTGATGAGCAACACCCAATAGTGGATGAGAAAAAGAGGAAGAGAATGATATCAAACCGCGAATCAGCAAGGCGGTCAAGGATGAAGAGAGAGCAGCACATCAAAGATCTCGTCGGCCAAATCACCTTCCTCCAGAATAACAACAACGAGATTGTTCAAAAACTCAATTTCATTAGCCAACAATTCATGGCAGTTGAAACAGAGAACCGTATTTTAACAACGCACCGCGATGAATTAAGGAACAGGTTGGAGTCCCTGGAAATTGTTTCGAGCTACGTTTGTGGGTATCTGAAAGACGCTCCCCAACGTAATCCACAACCATGGCTGCTTCCTCACCAGTCTCTGCCTCTCATGGCTTCCACTGGCTTCTTCCAGTTTTGAACACTAGCCACTGTTATAACATTCAGTAATGTTCACAAGGGCCTGTACATAGATAATATTGTACACATCCCACTAGGTTTTCCCGGGTTCAGTTCCGGTTTTGTTATTTGCTTCGTTATATTTGGGTGTACGGTTTTATCTCGGGTCGTCCTGCTTCTGGTTCTAGTTACTTCAAATAAGATGGAACATGTCTGTAAGTTTTAATGGCTCTTTCCATCAATTCACGCCTAAGCACCTTATTCATGATCAACTCTGGTTTGATTTGGTGTGTTTATTATGTGCATGGTTTTCTTTGGATTTGTCCTGCTTCTTCTGATTACTTCTGTAGGATAGACCATACATGCTGAATTACTTTCATGTGATTCACTATCCGATTCATGACTGGGCAGTAGACATATTTGTTTTACACAACAAAATCAGGAGAGAAGAATGAACAGGGGACATAAACGGACCTAATCATTCAGGTAACCTGTTAAACTAATTAATTCCAGATAACACGACATCAGTCATCTTCAAATAAAAGACTAGCATAACTTGAACTTCAAACTAGTAGGGGTATCGGTTACAATGAGAAGCGCTTAAGACACTATTAGCTTATGCATAAAAACAACAATAGTGTGTCTTGGCAAACAGGAACAGCAGACTTACTAGTATGATGTTATCGCATTGCTGATTGGAGTACTCAAGCTTTTCCATAGCCCATGTTCCAAAACTCAACTTCATGTTCAAGAACACTTAGAAAAACTACTTCGGCTTTTGAGACTACATCATCTGGCGCTTTCTCCAGGCACATATTAGCTATTTCTTGGAGAGAGAGACAATAGTCACCAAATGCATCGCTGGCCCATCTTTTACAAGTTTCCCTTAATTCTTTTGGTTTTTTTGAGTCTTCTTCCGAACAGTGAATGAAACCATCATGATAAACAGTTTGAATGGCCCAAACTGCTGTTATAGCCACTGTGTATTCAACTTCTAGGCCCATTAGGCTCTCCATAAATCTGTAACACAACAAAAATCATTCAACAACTTGGTGGTGGTGACATCTCAAAACCTAAAAAGAAAGAGGTACTGACAGTCATTATACTTATTTCCAGGGCCCTAGTGGATCTCTTTCCTCAGAGTAGAAACCGAAGATAAACAAGTAATGCTTGCTAGTATAATTAGAATCTTATTCCTAACTTTCAAATGGTGCTCCCTTAAAAGTTTCCATAAGCATCTCTAAATAGTAGTTTTCTCTTATCTGAGACGCAAGATCACTTTAGTTTAACATGCCCAGTAATTATGGAAAGCAAAAGCAAGCTTAATACAAAAGTAGATAAGCAATCGTAATTGGATGTTAGCTTGCATGGGAAAAAACTTAAAAAAACATGTGAAGATGCAAGTTTTTTTAGGTTTTGTAAATGGCTTGATTTCTCAATTTTTTTAGGTTCTGTTTCTCAATTTTTGGATCCAAAACAATAATATCGTGATCAACGGACGGAATCGCAAACCTAGGGTTTTGAATGCTCTGATACCATACCAAAGCAAAGAAGAGGAACAAAGGGATAATAGCCTCATGATCTTTCCATTATTGAGATCTCGGCCTTTAAATAGTAGTCCTAAAACTAATACATCAATATTACAAAAATGCCATTGCTCAGCAACAACTGAAATAACAAGAAACAAAATACAAACTAACAGCAGCTAAAATGCTAATATACAAAGCTACAAAGTAAAAATACAATGAATTAAAAACACAAATACTCTGTTAGGTATATATAATTTTCCCATCCTACAGATTGAACAAATTTTCCTGAAATGATTTTTTTCAAACATCTGTTTTCAGATAAACAATAATAATCTTCAATAGCTGAGAAATAGTAGGTGGGGAAATAAAAACTTTGATCCACTACAAGTGAAATAAATGCATAAGTTTACAATAATTGTATTTGTAGAGCAAATTGTTCGGCTGCATAGAGCAAAAACAGACCAAAAGTCCCCTGGACAAGAATTTTAGATAACCAATGAAGGAAGTACACAGCCGTGAGCTTTTGTAGGATGGGCAAGGTCGCTCTTTTAAGACAAGAAGTTCATCGGTTCAAGTTGGGATGCCATGAGGAAAGTACGAATGTCAAATAATTACTTAGCGGTCAGCGATTACACCAAAATTGGTCAAATACAGGAAAATATTTAACTAGACCTAAATGTCTGATCACAATTGATTGCATATATGCCATATGGGCTGAGAATGTCCATCAGTTTGGGCTATGGTACCTGCAATAGCGAATAATGGCATCATGAGGAACAATGCCGGATAGAGAGATGCCCCACTTGGAGGCTTCGTTCTTGAACCAGGCAAGCTCGTCATTCAAAGAAGCCATACCACCCAATATGGCTTCCATATCAGAACCATCATCAGACGCCTTCCAAGCCTTCACCAACACACTCGCCGCAAAAGGCACAAGAGCTCTCTCGAATATATAATCCTGTTCCTACATTTAAGAAGGAAAATTTTCAAGCAAAACCACACAACGTGTTTAGTTTCCATTTTTTCTAACTGAAATGAGCACAACATAAATTGAATGAAACAATGAGAACGAACACAAAGAACTGACAACATTTTCAGAAGGCCCCGATTGACTGTGTGGAAAAGAAGGTGAGAGACGAAAGTGGTTATTTCCCTGTGTTTAGTTTTGAAACAAATTAGGCATATAATGGAAGGAGAACTTATATTCTACTCTTGTGTTTGGAACTAGAATTTGTCAATGGGTCCAAACATCACTTCATTTTCTCCTCTTTTTCTTTTTTAACCCAACAAATAAAATAAACAAAATTTAACTTCAACACCTCCATATGTTGTTTTTCCATTCTCTCTCCCCATTTCTTTTATATTCTTTTTCCTCCACAACCTAGGCTGATTGGAAGTCAAAGATACTAAAATACTAGAAAGAATTCTATTATTTTCTAGAAAGCAAATCAAAGGGAAACAAGGGGGCGAAAAAGACTTCATTTTTCTTTAAATTTTGCTTCTCTTCCTTTCCGACGTCCAAAGTAAGAACCAAATAGGACCCAAGAAGATAAAAACTAGTACGAAACCCCGAAACTTTTTCCCCTGTCCTTTCTCAAACCAACAATCAAACACAAAACGGGCACAAAGAAGGGGGAAGCCATTATCTTTGCCTCCCTCTCTCTCTCTCTCTCTCTCAAACACAATTCAATCTGTAACCCATATTCCCAATTCTGCTAACCGTATCGACCACAAGCAAAAGATAGAAGATTAAGAATAAGGGCAGGTACAAAAATGCACCATCCAGCGCTTGAAGAGAGTGAGGTCAAGCGTGCCGTCTCGGATGGAGTGGATGAAAAGGTGTCCGGTGGCTCCGGTATAAGCCAGAGTGTGCTTTCTCAACCATGATTCGATCGTCGGAACTTTGTTCGCCGGGCTCCGCCTCGTCTCCATTGAAATCTCTGGCAGTTTGTCACAAATTTTCTCTGAAAATTGGTTCTTCTCGGCTAGGACATGAACCAGCAAGCGGTGGAGCATGGCGGGTGGAGACGCCTGGAAGCCAAGTGGACTGTTGGGTCTGTCTCCACGTGGCAAACAACCGTTAATACGTGGCAACCTACATATTTAATTGTTTACCTGATTTTTCTAAAGATAAATTAAACGCACATTCACAAAGTTATGAATTGATAGCATCCGCTCCAGAGAAAATAAATTTTTTTTTTAAAAAAAATTAACTAATAAGAAAGGCATACACATGTTTTGTATATATTACATTTTTTAGAAAAATAATTTTATTATCAGCAACTATTTCTTATATCTCATAAAAACGTCATTCCCACTAAAATTGTTACAATTTTGGATAAAAAAATAAATCATAATCGAATCATCAATCATATAAACAAATACAGAATTTTACGTGAAAAAATCATAAACAGAAAGAATGGAATATCACTAATTTGATATTGATATTACAAAAGTGATATTGTTACAACTAATTTTAAAGTATTTAATACTTATTTATAGACTTAAATCATCTATAAAAATACATAAAAAAATTTATCTTGATTAAAAGATAATTCAAGAGAATATTTTTTCAGGTGAGATAAATTTCAATCAAAATTAAATTTAACAACATTATAATCACAATCAAATTAAAAATTATAATCATAATCAAATTTAAATTCTGAGTCACAATTATAATAAATAAAAAATTAATAAAAATTAAAGTGAGATTGAAACTCTTTGAACCCAATCTGTTCTACTAAAATTCAAAATATTATATTATGCATATGTAAATAATTTATAAAACAATTTAAGACTTAAAAGGATATCCTTTGTTATTATGCATGTATAAATAAAAAAAAATATAATTTAAATAATATTTGCATATTTTGAAAATCACACTTTTGTTGACAATGTTTCATAAGCTAACTTATTTGTTTAAATAGAATATATAATATTTATATATGTTTTTATATATAATAGATAATATTTTTAACATGTTTATATATTTTTAATATTTAATAAAATAAATAATATATTTAAAAAATAATTAAGAGTTCTTCAAAACCACCCACCTAATCGAATAGTCTTTAATCTCAATTTTTACCAAAGGTAAGTGCAATGAGTCAATGGTAAAGCCAAAGAATAATTTTAGTTCGGATAAGGGTTAATTTTAGCTCTGGTTAAATTATAAAAATTATAATTATTTATACTATTATATATAAAAAAATAAAAAAGCTAATTGGGGCCAAGGTCCCAGCTGGCCAAAACGTGGCTCCGCCACTACAGTTTATAAGAATTATAATTATTTATATTATTATATATAAAAAAATAAAAAAGCCAACCGGGACCAAAGCCTCAACTGACCAAAACGTGGCTCCGCCACTGCAGTGAGTCTTGGCGAATTCGAATCATTTTACAAATCTTATAAATTAGTCAGTTAAATTAATTTATCCAGTCCAAATTACAATTGCTTGTGAAAATTAAAGGGATGAAAGATAAATTTAGATAATTTGTGTAATGGAATAATTTATGGGGCTTGTATAAAAAAAATTACATTTAATTTTTATTTTTATATTATAATTTTAATTACTAGATATTATTCAAAAACATATATCTGAATCAAATTCAGAAGCGACTAATAAAACCGTAAATCTCTGCTCGTTATTAGTATTTATTTATTATACAATCAATTCCATTTTCTAATATATCCATATTTATGCACATGATTAAGTACAAATGCAATTTGTAAGCCAAAACAAAAGGGTAAAAATGGAATTAAATGGCAGGGAACGTCCCACGAAGCTTCTCTCAAGAGAGAGCGGCAATGTGATCAACCAACAGGATACCGCCGCGTGGGCAGCTCTGCGTCCAAATGACGTGTCAAGTCCACTAAGGCACCGGTCGGTCAAGTTAAAAAAATCTCATCCTCAGAACAGAAGGAGCCCTCTTTCTGCGTATACATTCGGAGAACAAATCCGATCTGAAGTTGTGTATGTATATACATATACGTAAAGGTGATTTAGCTTCTGTGCTGCGAGAGAGAGGGGGGGGGGGGGAGGTGATCTGGTGCGGTTGGATCCGGGGCAGCGAAGATGGAGTCGTCGGAAAACAAGTACAATGTGAAGAACCCGGCGGTGAAGCGGATTCTACAGGAGGTGAAGGAGATGCAATCCAATCCCTCCGATGATTTCATGAGTCTCCCTCTCGAGGTTCTTCTTCTTCTTCTTCTTCTTCTTCTTTTGTTTTCTTGGCGTTTTGTTTCTTTCTCGATTCTGTTAACCCAGGTTTTGAAGGATTTGATCGAGGATATATTGCTGTCCTCGTTCAAATTCACGGATGTTTTTTCTTTTTTTTCTGTGCCTTTTATGGATCGATCCGGAAGGGTATCTATTGGATAATTATTAGGATTTGGAGGATTTTGCTGTTGGATTCTTAACTTCGTGCGTTTTGTTTGTCTTGTGTCTAGATCGCTGCTTTTTCTTCATTTATTTGGTCGATTAATTTTAATTATGCTGGATTTTTCTATAGGAGCAATAATTGTATTACTCTTTGTTTGAATCGTTAAATTCTGATGATTTCTGTCAATTTAGGCCTTTATATGTATATATATATATATATGTATGTATGTATGTATAAATCTCCGGACGTCTGCAGCTGCAATCTCTGGTGCGAATCTTTTATATGATTAAGACTTGTGAGAATTTGATGGCTTAATATGTGGATATTAGTTTGGGGATACCTAGAATTCTTCAATTTTTCTACTTGTTAGTTACAGGGTGTTTCGGGAGGAGAAATGGGTGGAAGGACTTCTCCCTGATTGGGAGAGACAACAACGGGATGGAATAGATGCAAACTCGTTCGCTCTTTCTACTTTTGGCGTATCAGACATTAATCTGAATTATTTTATGAAAATTGAAATTTACCTTTACTTAGCAAAACCATATATATTTATTCATTTCTTGTCTAGCTTCTGAATCACCTTTTAGCATTCTTCTTCTCTTTTTTGATGCTAGCATCCCTTCATCTCATCAATTCAAAAGATTTGTTGGCATTTTTAATTTATTAGAAAACTTGTCTTCGATTTGTATGCTTATTGATTGAAATAGAATAAAAGCTAAGCTAATCTCATTTAATGTACATATGTCAAGAGGGTATAATTGCTATTTGTCATTTTATATTTCTCGTTCATCCATTAACACTACTCTTGCGAAGAAAAAAGTATTTTTCCATTACTTTTGAACCCCCCCCCCCCCCAATTCTACACTCCATTCTAATCTTTTTGTTCAATTTTCCATTGCCCTCTCCTGAACAATAGCTTAGGTGCTTGGATAAGTTCTCCACCCTCCACAACAACCCCCCCCCCCCCCCCCAAAAAAAAAAAATTTGTGTCCTGATCTAAGTTCGATTCTATGATTCAAGTTCTAAATTTTTAAGGTTCTAGAGGAATGAATTTCTTGAAAGTTATTAGTTGATCTTATCCCTATTGTTTAAGGCACATACAGATTCTCTGCATTAGCATGTTACAACCATATGTATCTACATGGAATTAAAAGTATAGCGTACAACAAACATGCATATGCCCATATGTTTGCATGGTGCTGTGCACTATTTGTAATTTGCAGTGCTATGGGTTTCTTGTCTGTGCCTCTGCAAAGGCACTTTTACAAAACTGTTTTCCTGTGTTATTGGTTGAACTGTCTGACAGTCTTTTTGAAGCATATGTGGTTATGTCACAAATTAGGGAAGTGGCTGATAAGCAAATATGTTGCTGTAATGCACATGGCCACCCTCATCTGGAGTACTTGTGCAAGTATGTTATCAAACTATTTCTTTTGGGGAAAAAGAAAGAAAGATTACATGTTAGAGCACAAAGCTTTAGACTTTGGTTTTGGCACATTGATCGGTGTGATTTTTGTGATTAGCATGATTGCTGGACATTAAGTTCCCAGGATTGGCATGAAAGTAATCCTTGAATCCATTTCGAAAGGCTTAATTTCAATGCGTAGCAAGCAACATGAGGCCTTGAATTGGTGGTCTGATCTTTGAATGATCTAATGGTCAGAAGTGAATTCATTCTACAATCAATGTCTCAAAGCACTGATTATTTCTGTTATTTTGGCATGTTTCCAGATTTTATAATTTCCCATATTTGCAGTTCATACTTCTGTCATACTTGACAATTTATCCAGTTCTCTGTTTATGGTGTCCATAGTATTAAAGGTATAAAATGTGTTCAGGAGAATATATTTGAATGGCAATTTGCAATCAGCGGCCCCCGTGATACTGAGTTTGAGGGGGGCATTTACCATGGACGAATCCAACTGCCTGCAGAGTATCCATTTAAACCGCCCTCTTTTATGCTGTTGACGGTAATATTCCCTATTTTAAGAAAATCTTACTGGACAAACTTTTAAAGTATTGAGGTCATGTTATCATCATTATTGTTATTTTAGCCACACACATTATCCTCCCTTTTGACAATCTTCACAAGAAATGCATCTTTTCTTTTGATGATATGCTAACATTGCTTTCGGCCCTTGTTTCAGCCTAATGGTCGCTTTGAGACACAAACTAAGATATGCCTAAGCATATCAAATCATCATCCTGAGCATTGGCAGCCATCATGGAGTGGTAAACTCATTTATCTTGACACGTTTTTGGATTGTAGTTTGTGAAGTGATTATGTACCCACAAGCCATGTCAATGCATTTCAGTTATTCCCAAATCCCTGAGCATATCAAATCATCACCCATGAGCATTGGCAGGCATCAAGTTTTAATTTTGCAAATTTGCTCTTGTTATTTTTTTGGGTGTATTGAATCCTTGTTTTTACCCAAAATTATCTATGAAATTCAGTCAGGTGAAGTACCTGGAAGTTTGATTCAAAGCAAAACCTGAATAGTTAGTCGTTCAGTTGTATGGCTGCATGCAACTTTATAAGTGCTATGCATGATATGGCTCTTGTGTCATATGCCATTTATCTCTTCATGCATGAGAATTCTCTTGGAATATTTGAAGCAGTGAATAATGTTTAGGAATTTCAAGTATGCTGGAAAATGATGAATTAGGATGCCTAAAGATTCTCAAGATCATTATTCAATGGAATGATAGTGAAGATATCAATTAAGCTGGCATGCTTCTTGTGTTAAATAAGTTTTATTCAATGTGGGTGCATATCGCTCTTTGCAGTTCGGACTGCTTTAGTGGCTCTAATTGCATTCATGCCCACCAATCCTAATGGTGCATTGGGCTCATTAGACTACAAGAAAGAAGAAAGGCATGCTCTTGCAATCAAATCTCGTGAAGCTGCCCCAAAATTTGGCACTCCGGAACGGCAAAAGCTGATTGATGAGGTTTGCAATGACCTGCAATCTCCACCAGTTCTATGTTTCTCGTGTAAGATTTCATACTAACAATTTTTTTTTTTTTTTTTGGGTCACAGATACACGAGTATATGCTAAGCAAGGCACCTCCTGTTCCTCAGCTCAACCCTTCACAGGCTTCCAAAGAAAATGCTACCAACAAAGAGGACGATGCAAACCAGAACCCCCAAGATGCAGGTGCAGTCGCTGCTGGGGAAGCCATTGCAAGTTTGGATGTGGGTGATAGGATTGTCGAAGAAGTGGATGAAGCGCCGGGGCAATTGAATCCCATACCCGAGGGCTCGGTGGCACCTGTGCGGATTCAGGCTGAATCCTCGAGCGTGCAGCTCCTGCGGAGGTCAGGACCGAGAGCACCTAGGCCAAACGATGAGCGCCTGTTCACATGGGCTGCGGTTGGGCTTACAATTGCCATTGTTGTACTTTTGTTGAAGAAGTTCATTAAGGCTAGCGGGTATGGTGCTGTTTTCATGGACGGATCGTAGGCATGAGGATGGAGATTGATACCCAGCTTCGATGTCCTACGTAAATTTGAGACATTATGTTGAATTCTCTACCCAACAGGTCTTAATTTGTATTATATATAATACTCGTCTAGTTAATACCTCAACTGCCAAGAATATAAATATGCAACATGCTCGCATATTTGTTAGATTTGTATGAATTTTGTTACAAGGACGAGACCAGAATGGCCTAATCAATTCCACAAAGTGTTCTGAGTTGAAAACGGAAACGTGCTTCGGTAGTGTACATTAAAAGATCAGTCTCTTGATAGATAGATTCCCTGTGGAATGACCCGTTGGCCGTTGCAGCAGTTTAAATGTTCTCAAATTTGTAAGTCTACCTACCAACGTTCAAACTTGTATATTGGGTTGCATTTAGATGGTAGATGGTATCCTTTTAAATTTATTATTATTTGAAGTATTTGAATTTGAGTCTAAATTTATCCTATATTTAAATTTAAAAACAAAAAAGTTTAAAATGTGAGTATTTCAAATGATGCTTAAAAAAATGCAAACTAGCTTAAAAGGAAACACATTAATTGCTATGCAGGATAGATTTTTTAACCCAAAATGATATGATCCTTCATAAGAAAATGTCAATTGTCACATCATTTTGGTGACATTTTGTGCAAAATTTCCTTGTCAACATCCTTCCAACTCCTAGAAAATGCAAAATGGGCACAAGTTGGCAAAAAGAACAGAAAAAAAGAAATTTTGGGCACATCTCAAAATGAATGATGAATTGGGATAGCCTCACGAGTTGGGCATGAATGAGACGTCTATCATGCTATCATAAAAGTTGAAGTTAAAAAGAGTTCTCAATGCGCGATGCCACCCACTTTGCAAGGCTCAGCGAGGGCCTCGCCTCCCGCCTCCCTCTTCCACGTTATCAACAACAGAAATCACAAGTTCAATATCACTCTTAAGGTGCAGCCAAAACCCAAAACAAAAGGAGGCGAAATGAACCAGAAAACAAAAGGCATCACCATGTTCAATCAAATATTTGAGAATTGAAGGCCTAAAGCATTTGTATTGATGTTCGTTCATCCCAGAGAGAAACTGGAATTAAAAGCACGAATAGTCCCGGCCAGTCTTCCTCCTTTCTACTGCTGCTGAAGACCCCCACCCCCTCCCCCCCATTTACATCTCTATTACATATATATATATATATCTCATACAGAGAGATGAATTAAAAATGAACATAAATATAAAAAGGCAATACATATTTTTTCACAACCAACATAAAGAGATCATAGACTAGGCGTAGGTGCCTCATCAATACATACATATATATATATGACCATTATTTCATCAAAGCAGCAATGGCAAGGCAATTGCTGGTCATGTGTCTGAGCTTCTTGTTGAAGTCCACCAAAGGCGAACTCTGCCCTTCAAGCCCATCGGTGCAGTCCCCCGAATATGTAATCGCTGCACTGAGCATGGTGTTCACCGTGCCAATATCGTTGCTCTTGAGCGCGTCCATCGCCTGCTTGAGGTTGTCCATCGCGTCGCCATAGCTGCTCTTGCAATCTCCCAAGGCGGACGCCATCTTAGGAGGGGCGTTGCGCAAGAGCTTCGTGGCTGTGGCCACAGCCAGCTCCGTTTGAGCCATGACTGCCTTTATCGCGCTCCCAACCACCACATGGAGGTCCGCCTTGCCACCCTTCACGGCGGGAATAATCGCCGGGAAGCACAAATCCGGATAGTCTGTGCTGCCACAGATCCTGTCCAAGGCTGGATCATGGGGGGCCGAATGCAGAACGCTTTGGATGGTCGAAAGGCCGAGTCCCGGTCCGGAGAATAAGTCTGCTGCTGGCCCTTGTGAGGCGGAGGGTCCTCCGGGTGCGGGAGCGGGTGCTGGAGATGCCGCGGGCTGGGCGTCAGGAGAAGCGTGGTAAGGAGAGGCAGCGCCCCAGCTCGAGCTCGGGGCAGGCACAGGCTGGTAGTTTGGGGAGGCGCCATATGGAGATGGAGCAGGAGAGCCAAGATCAATGGCTACCGAATCCAGCTGCATTGAGGCATGGCCGGGCTCAGTCTGCTGCAAGAAGAAGAGGGAAAAGAAGAGAAGAATCCAATTGGAATGGGACTTCATCATTTTCTAGTTTGGTGTTTGGTGCGGAAATGGAGATGGTTTGAAGAAAATTTGATCAATAAAAAAGGGGAATGGCCCTTTGCAAACAAGGACTGTGTCTTGGCCTTGTTTCAAGGGAAGTTGATTGTGGTCTGAATTGGCTTTAAGCCGCCTTCTTCAATGGTGAATCGGCTTTGGGCATCCTGGAAGTTGTGGTTTTCCAAAACTATAGGTTTTGGAGCTCTATGGCCATTGATGGGAGAAGCTAGATCATCGCTTGGCCTATCATTGCCCCCCTTAAATCTCTCTGGTTTCTCTTGTTCCATCTTACTATTTTGGGAAAATTTGACTGGGATGAAATGTTCAAACTGTCCCAACCATTTTAGAGCCACTAGAAATAGCAATCACATCAAACTGAAATTTGTTCTTGGAAATTTGTCAAGTTCAAAAGCAAAATTTATTCCAGGACAGTCTCAAAGGGCAGCAAACTGTAAACCCCAGCATACCCATTGAACTTAGCTTACACAACAGACATTACACACACTCCAATATGTATGCATACTAAAATTCCAAGTTCATGATAAATTTACAAACAATAAGACCCCCATGTTAGAACTAGGAGCCTACATTACCAAGAAAGAGAAATGCAGTCCAGATAGGCGCTGCATTTGCAGTCATTCATGATCCGAATGCTTCACAACCGTGACAGGGCAAGAGGCATGGTTCACCACATAGTTGCTAACACTGCCCATAAAAGCCCTGCAAATTTGCAATGGAATAAGAACCTTCAAGCAAGCAGACAGCATGGAGAGTAATCATGGGTTGAATTATGAAAACCAACTAAGAGTTCAACATGCGGATGAGACTCAGCTTCCATTTAGCACCAACTCCTTGAGTTGCTCTTTTTGGCTTTTTGGTTCAAAAATTTCAGACATTAAGTAAAAAAGGGCACAAGCAGTGCATGTAGCTCCCCGCTTTGCGAGGGTGGGGCGCAAGGAGACTATTTCAGTAACTTGAACCCGTGACCTTCTGGTCACAAAAGAGCAACCCTCCCCCTGGCGCTGCTACAAAGGCCCGCTCCTAGGGCATTCAGTTGCTAGTTTTCTTTTTCTTCTTTTTCTTTTTTTGCTTAAAAAAGCAAAGGTTTTGGAACAAAAAACAAATGGCTTAAAAATGATGATTTATTAGTTTTAGAGCCCCTAAATTCACACCTGACAAAACACACCATAAAAACCATAGTGAGAAGATGTATGCCCAAGATACTGTTCAAGCTGCATTCAGAGAGCTTGTCCATGAAGAAAGTCTAAATTTAAGCTGGCGATGACACAGACCCAGAAACTCATTTAGTAAGAGAGCCAGTGCCGATTAATTATATTCTATTCTACCATGGGAAATTATTTTAATGGAAAGAGCCCCCAGGAAACAGGAAAGCAAGAAAAGAAGGCAATTTCTGATATGAACAAAAACTAAATTCAGAAGTGTTAACCTCTTGAGCTTGCCGAGCCCTCTGTTTCCTATGACGAGGCAGCTTAGAGGAATATCATCAATTGCTTCGCATAACTTCTCCCTAGCATCTCCCCAGTAGATCTTCGAAAGCACCACAACCTGTTCACACATGCAGCAAGAAACTTGGTTGAATTGGGGAGTCTAATAGAACTTTCAAACTTTCGAGGATTTCCAATGAATGAGGTAAAGGGAAAAGAAATATCTCACCCCTTTCTGCCGAGCAGCAGTGTTGAGAATGTCCAGTGTTTCGGGGTCAGGCTTCACTCCATATTTCTTCGTGATGAGAGGGTCGGAGAACTCGATCAAAGGGATAAAAGCTGTCCAAAATGTACGAAATACAAAAGAAGATAAGGATTGAATAAGAGAACACACAAAACTGTACGAGCCATACCCATAACCAAACTTACTTAGGGGGACAATGGAACACACTCAATTTTTACCATCCTGGAATCCAAACTTAAAGAAAGTCAAAACTATAATTAATCACCAGCCACCAGGTACCGACTTGGGCTATTCATTCATTCCCAAATCAATAGAAGTCCCAGAACCAACAGCATCACCAAGATCAAGTTCTCACAAATAGCATACCCACAAAATTAAACTTGTCACATTACGAGTTGACCCAGGGACAGACCCTGTCATTTCGAAGATAACCACGAGTTGATCTTAACTCCAAGTCCCCCAGCAAAGTTTCAGAGTGTATTTCTATTTCAAACCAAACCCGTATTCACAGATAGCGCATACAAAACACATGTACCAATAACCTAACTTTAATACAAAGATAAACTCATCAAGATAACAACAGATTAAAGAGATACAAATTTAACGTGGTTAGACAGATAAAAAAAAAAAAAACAAAAAAAACATACGGCTTCCGGTGGCTTCCCAAAGCTGCATCTCGCCCTCCTCGTAGTGACCTGCGGGAAGGGTGGTGACGAGGATAAGGTGATCCCCGTCTCGGATAAGGCTATCCACCGTCCACTTCAGTGCTTCTCTGCTGCATGGCGAGAAATCAACGGCCACTCCAACCCTCCTTTCTCCTTCCATCTCTCCTCTCACTTTCTCTGACTCTGAGCGTTCTAGAACTGCAATATTTTCGCCGTGTGTCTGTATTGTGGGTTGTTACAGTGGGAGAGAAGAAAAGGAAAAGGAGGGCTTCTGATGGTGCGGTGCGGTGCGGTGCGGCCACGGTGGGAGAAAAAGGCAGTGATGAGTGAGAATGGAGACAAAAGAAGTGACAGAGGAATAAGGTGGGACCCACACGGGCTTTAGCTGCTGTTGGATGTTTCACGTGAGCCGTCCGATTCTGAATCTGCCATCGTGTCACTTATCACATGGAGAGTTGGTACTTTTTAAGACTCGTTAATTAGGGACCCCTCCTTAAGCTACTACGGTAAATTCCAAGCTGACCCTCATAATTTGGGCTATTTTTGCATAGGAACAAAATTAATTTCGTTTTGGATTTTTCCATTTTAGTCAATATTTTTATTTGGCTTAAATTTATCTTTGAACTTTTTAAATATATAAATATAAAACTAGCATTTCAAGAGCAATTTAAAAAGTTCAAAGAAGAATTTGAGGGATTAAGCTGCCAAAATTAAAAAGCTTAAAGGCCAATTTCGTCCATTTCTTTCTTTTTAACATACATTCTTCATCTTTAATAATAATAATAATAATAATAATTTATTTATTTAAAAAAAACAATTCCATCTTTTAGATCAAAAATAGATTTATAGTTATAAAAATGACCCTTTTGCAATATCATCATTTGTACATCAAATCAAATTTTAATTATATGAAAAGTTCAAAGATAAAATGCTGACGAAGATGACTCATCTGTCGTAGCATGTCACAGGCATTAATTTTCAAATCAATATCCCAAATTGGATATAGTTTTTTGTTGGAGCAGGCATGGGGCCTCCACCCTCAATTATTTCTCAATATTTGCTAATTTTGCTTTAGAGATGGCCACATGATTCCTTGTCGCGGGGATGATATTTTTATGCAATGAAAACGGCCACCTAATTTGTGCGTCTCGGGCGTTGACAACTGTGTCTATGAGATATGTGATGTGTATCCACCACCACCCACACAAAAATGCTAGTTAAAAGGTAATACTTCCATTTTCAAGGCTTCCAAACCATATATTAAATATCTTAGTAAATAAAAATTAAATCTTAACAAACTCACCCCTGGTATCATATCATATCATATAAAAAAAAATCTTTTTATTTTAATCTGATTTACGTCAATCTCAAATATATTTTTAACTCGTACCCACTAAATACTAATCCTAATTTAGTTCTGATATGATTTTATAACATCACAGATACTCAGGTTTATATGATTATTAATTAATATTGTCAAAACATGCCCCTATTGACTATTGGCATGTCATCATAAGTCATGAAATGGAAAATAATTAACCTCTACAAGTGGCTGTTATTATTATTGCATTATTACTTGAGTTTCAACCCCTGTTGCTTTGCTTTTCTCACAACGGCGAGAATATTTTGGTCCAAAATTGACTTGGATATTGATATTTCTATATTGTTTTTTTTTTTTTTTTTTTTTGGGTGTCTGAAACCTGTTTTTGGGTCATTATTTATTATTTTAAATAAAATATTATTTAAATATTTTGAATAATATTTAATATATTATATTATATATAATATCAATATTAATATAAATATATACAATACATTATGTCATGAAAAGTGTGTAGCATTTCCGTTGCTTAAAAATAAAATAAATAAATAAATAAAACCACCATGGGGATGGGGTCCTCACCACTCTCGTAGAAGACAATGACGAGCTGAACGAGCATATTGAGCGGCTGAGACCCGGCAAGCATTGATATTGATTATTCCACCCACCCTCAATTATTTGACTACTCCAAGAATATTATAATTTTTAGTTGGTAAGAAGAGGTGCATGAGCATACGTATTACTCGTACGTATCAAGTTGTAATCTATTATTATAAACGGAAAGCAAGTTTCTACGTTTGAATCAAAGTTAAATTAAGTTCTCGAGTATTTTTATAGAGTTTTTCTTTTCTTTTTATTATAATTAATTTCAGTTATATACAGAGTGGAGACGGAATACAGAAAATAATATTAATGCTAGATTAGATTGTCAACAACTATATATTTCTGCCAAAGGGATCAACACCTATATATAAAGCAATTGTACACAAGATCATGACCGTTGAAGATGAAGAAGCAATAAATAGGGTGCTGCTCAAAATGGAGGAGGAAGGTGTGATATCAGCACCATGGAGAAACATCCCGAGGGTGAAGGTGAAGGTGAAGGTGAAGTGAAGGGGCGGTGGTACTATTCGCACTTGAGTGCACAAGTGATTTCCCACTGAGCTTCACCATGTTCTTCGGCCAGGCTGTTGCTGCTCTGTCCATAACCTTCCCTCCCGCTGTTCACTAATGCAACTGTGAACCTTTCATTCTCAAGTGAAGATGGATACATGATTTGCTCTTCCTGACAAATATATCATAATAAGAATTTGTTAGCCAACTACATCACATTTTTAAGAAGCTCATCTTCATTACTAATTATAACCCACTTAACCAACCATTGCGTTTCTCAATATTTATTATAATACATTTTGCTCTACGATGGGTTCATCTCACCCCCAAGTCAATCTTTAGCCTCCTTGGTACCCCGCCATTATTTTCCACTTAATCAGCAAGTTCTTTCGCGTTGTCATGTTTACTAGTCGCAAAGCTAGTAAAGAGGCCAAGAAACTTTAATAATCCGAGGCAGCAGCATCTGAAATTTATCATGCAATCTATCACCTCGGTAGCTAATCTCAGTTTTGAGGTTTCGAAATAAAAAAGGACAAATTTATTGATGGCCATGGAGATGAGATGGGTTTGCGTATTAATTATCCTAATCTTCCGTAAGTGTTGCAAATGTCTTCAATCTTCATCGCCTTGTTGTTTATTTATGCAGCCTAGAAAACCACACCCCACACACCCCAAGAAAAATGTAGAAGCAGCAGACCTAGACAAGTAGATTTGTAGAAAGAAAAAAAAAAAGAAATAGATGGGGATAAGAACAGAACGGTAAGGAGATGTAAAGAAGCTCAGAGAATATAGCGAAGACAAACTAGAAAATATAGAACGTAGAGAGAGAGAGAGAGAGAGAGAGAGAAGAGAATCAACAGTAGGAGTAGATTAGCAATTTAGCAAGTACAGAAGGAAGCACAGAGAACGTCGGTGGTGAGGAAGAAAATAAGACTGGGCGGCGGGCCAAAATAAAGTATTTTGTGCCTCTTCAGCACCACATCAGCACATCACATGTCTGAGAAAAATATTAAACTTTTTTATATATTAAATTCCTACGCTTACAAACTTGATAAAACTTATAAAATAACTAAAACTCACTAAAAAGTACCTAGCAAAAAACAAAAATCACTAAAAGCAGTAACACCTAATACCAATTTATGTTCTAGTAATTTATTATTTTATTATATTATTTAAGTAAACATTTCATTATGTTGTTACCAATATATTAACATACTTTTGAATTTCCAAAATGCTCTTCTTTTTGATTGCACACAAAATTTTGTTATATCTTCATTTCTTTTGTATTAGATTTACGAACTTTGAATAATTTAAAAGAAAAATTCTGTAAAGGATTGGATATGAACGTTTGAAACTTTGAATTATTTAAAACTTTCAATCTCAAAAATCAAACTAAACCTCTATCATATATCGTTAAAATTATAATTGTACTTATTTTGTTGATAAATTATATATCCAAATAAGTAAAAATTCAAAATTTTTCATTAGATGGGCAGATAATTAATTAATTTTACAAAATGCATGTAAAGTTATATTAATTTAATTTGATAAAATTATTTATAGATGAATTAAAATTTGTAGTGCATCACACAGGTTCAACCTCTAGTAATACATTAATAATTCTACTATAACTAAACATATCAAGCTAAAATCAAAAGGTTCTAATTAGAGATGGCAAACGGGCCGGGCCAAATCGGCCCGCTTAAAAACGGGCCAACAGATTGCTGGCCCTACACGACCCGACGGGCCAAACGGGGCGAGGGCGAGAGCCAGGGGCGAGGGCGAGGGCGAGGGCGAGGGCGAGGACGAGACAGAGGGCAAGCAAGGGCAACGATGAGCGAGGGCGAGGGCGAGACAGAGGGCGAGAGTGAGGGCGAGGGCGAGAAGAGGGTGAGGGCGAGAGCAAGACGAGGGTAAGACAGAGGGCGAAGGCGAGGCAGAGGGTGAGGGCGAGAGGCAAGGCTGATGAGGGGGGTTTGTGGCCGATTAGCAGGCCAAGTGGGCCGGGCCAAATCGACCCAACCTTAAATGGGCCAACAAAATGCTAACCCTAGCCTGGTCCCGGGCCGGGCCCATTTTGTCATCTTTAGTCCTAATCATACAAAAATCAAGGAATTTATTAATCCCAATCATCTTGCAATTAATGAATTTGCATATAACCTTGCACCACTGACATTCTTCCCGAGTTTAGTCTGACAGGAATAATGACAAGATTTTATTTATCTGATTTTGATTTGGTTATCACTTATCACAATTGTTTAGATGATATAGTTATAATAGTTATTATTAGATAATGAAGTCACATTTGATTTAGGCATTAGAATAATATTTTAAATAGATTTTAGATTCTTATGTTTTGAAAAGATTCGCATGTTCTTTTTATTGTTTTGGAACCGTTTTGAATTTTTAGTTTATCAAAATAATAAAAATGTGTTTATTTTTATATTTTTAAAAATAAAAAAAATTATAAAAAAATTCAAAAACAAAAGGTCATTTTGATTATTTTCACTACAAACACATTCAAAATTTTCAAAACGCAAAAAATACTACAAACTTAAAAAACGCGTTTTCAACAATCTCAAAACACAAAACTAAAAATGAATTCAAAATTCAAAACTAACACATAAAATGTTTATCTTATTATAATTAAATGTTGCTTACTAAAATACTATTTGTTAACCAATGTATAAACAAAAAAAAGTGAATTGTGAAAAATATTTCAAATAAAAATATTTTCTATTGTATTTATTAAATTTATCGCGACTTTTGGTAAAAATATCACATAACTTTTTATTTTGAACTTTTCAAATAAATTTATCTATTTCTCCAAATAAATTTATTTCAAACCTTATAGATAAAGAAAAAATTATGTCTTCAATACAATCCAAAAAATTTAACAATTTAATAAAAATTTGAAAATGCTTTCTCAATTTTATCTTAATTATTTTATATTTTAATTCAAAAAATATTTCAACTTATTTTGATACAATTTTACCTTACTTATGTTAACAAATGCTATCTAACAAGGTATAAGATATTCTATAAAATCTCCATTTCATTATTAATCTTGCTAAACCAACCAAGCCTGGGAAACGACCACCAATACCAATCCCAAACACCGTCGATAAGATAATTTAGAATTAAATTGTACGAAAACATAAAACAAATATAATACGAAATAAAAATAAAAAATATTATTTTTAAAAAAATAACAAACAAAAATATAAGAGTCTTTTTTTGTAAATATAATTTTTAATATAAAAAATAATTATTCAATATAAAAATAAACATAAATTTCTTAATATATTCAAACAAATTTTAAAAACAAATTAAAAATTTTGAGTTAAAAATGAAAAATGTAATCCATAAAAATGCATTTTAAAATCTAAAACTCATTTTCAATATTTTATAAATATTACAAAATAGCCACAAAAAATTTCAAAAATTACAAAAATAGCCTAAAAACATTTCTTGACATTTCAAAAACTCCAAAACGATGCTTCCAAGAAATTTTTGTGCATTATAGATTTGGAGTCCATTGCCAAGGTAGAGCTTTTGCCAAAACCTTTCTCACAACTTTGGCAACACTTTGAGGTCAAGCTAGAGTTATTAGATCAAGTCTATAAGATTCGGAGATAAATTTTTCTCGCAACAAGATAATGATGAGGGTAATAATACAAATTATTTTTTCTTGTTTTGGTTGGATTTACGATAGCTATTTAGATGATAGAATCATCATAATTATTTGAAGATGGATTTATATTCAACTTAGGGATTAGAATTACATTATGATGACTAGATTTTAGATTATTATGTTATAGGGAGGTTTATCATTTCATCTTTAGACATTATGAAATTCAAGGTTTGATTATTGAATGCAATAATGATTCCCCCATCTGGTTATTATCTCTCCTCACTTGGCTTTGCTGCTGCTTCTACTTCTATTTTCCTCTGCATTAGAATAACGGGAAGTAGAATAATAATTCAAAGTTTTAGTTGAGGCATTACCTCAGGCAGTTCGGAGAATTCATCAGGAGATATTTGGAACAGCTCTGTGGCAGTCTGACCAGTACACCATGCAAAAACTTTGGCATTCTCATCAGCAAGGGTTATTTTCAAGTGGAATGTGCGCATTAATTCACCATCACAACTTTGGTGACAAAAATTGCATTCGACAGCCCCACAGGATGATTGGCTAACAAAATGACCGCAAAGAGAATGTGCGAATCTTGTATTTACATGACAATGTTCAATTTGATCCAGCCAAACCCGACATTTCTGGAATTTACAAAAAAGAAAAGCGCTGGATCAGGGAACTGGTTAAAAAGGTTTTTAAGCGAAGAAAAAAAAAATGATCAACTTAAAATTTCCCACCCTGCAGAGTTACTTTTGAGTTGAGTACATTATCTAGAAATATACATAAAAGAAGGCCTCGTTTCTCTTCAATTCTCTCTCCTAGAAAACAATACCAAACAGGACTGTGTCTTCGTTCAATTTTCCAGGTCTCCTTCAGCAGTGTAATGAGCAGGACCAAGCAAGATAAGGTAGAGGAATGATAAGACCATTCCTTTGTGCCAATAAAAAAGGTTGAAAGTTAAAATTTTATATTTATTTTTATCAACACTTAATTGACTCAGTCTACCCCTTCACTAGGTAGATTGAGTCTTAAGAATTTCTCGTTGAAGAGGATAATTTCTAAATGAGTTGTGGGAAAATTTTCATCAGTCGGGGAGGATAACTTCGTTACAGATGGACAGGGAGAAATACCTTTAGTGCACCACATCTAGGTTGCAGTTTCATGAGTGTACGAATAAATTGTAATATAAGGCCATAACTACATAAGTTAACTTCATGACTGAAGACAGAATAAAAACAGAATATTTTGACTTTATGTGAGATTGAAGTAGTAGTAGCAAGAGAAGGGAATAAAAGAAATAGCGTTGATAAAAATATAATAATGATGAATTAAAACAACAAAAATAACTTACATGAGTACAGCTACTCTGGCTAGATAGATCAGAAAGGCATGATAATTTGTGGAGACAAGATGAGCTCAGCAATGCTGGCAAACAGCTAAGGTTAATGAATGAAGCTCCAGCATCATTCTCAAACCACAAGACTTCAAGGCTGTCAAGCACAACAGAACAGCTTATTGAGATAACCCAACGGACACAAAAATTAAAAAGCATGTTTCAAGCTTAACAATTGCAAATTGGACAACTTAATGAATCATGGTTAATGGTATGAAATAGCTTTGAATGGAAAACTTGATTAACTAATGACATGCACGAGGAAATAAGAATGAGGGGTAACATAAATGGCCCTCATTCGGATAAGAATTATTTATAAGGGATAGCTTAGTCTTTTTCTTTTTTGGGTTGGGGGGGGGGGGGTTGTTGTTGACCAAGTCTTTTCCCAGCCGACCCCCCATGAGTGCATGCAAACCACTCTGTCCACATGCACCAAATAAAACACCAACCAAGCAGATGAGTACAGTGGCCCCAAGGGATAGTTTAGGGTCAAAGAGAATAACAACATATCCTTTTTGTCATCAGTATTACATACGTGTAAATCAAATAAGACGCTGAAAAGAAAAAAAGTGCCCTAACCTTTTTTGTCTTGTCATGGAACAAGTGAAGCCAGATATATATACAGTGTGACCAAGCCCTAATCGCCCCAGCGCCCTAAGAAAAATAAATTTCAGAAAACAATACTCAAGGGATAGATCATTAAGCATACGATTCTTACTACCAAGATTCATTGAAGTGTAACTTTGCCCAAATTGCTCCAGTGTTGTCCTCAATCCTCAAGGCAAAAAAAGTTTCCACAGTTCCACGTTCTCGAATGATGTCTGTAACAACACCATATAGGGTGATGCCAGTCATCTTGTCATGAAGATCGACGACAAATGTCTGCAAGACTTCAAAACTTAGGAAGGGTCAATATCAAGGGGAAAGTAAATACCGTGCAATGTGCTACAGTTCAGTAAATTTATAAGATACAGGAATGAATATAAGGATGTTTCCTTCCCAATTAAGAATGAATTTGGTGAACCTCTGGCATTTTCAGATCAAAAGAATATGAAAACTAGGAATGGGTTCAGATTATATCATGGAAATGTTTGGAGGCAAATGTCATACCAAAATCTAAAATTGTAATAAGTCTGATATAAAGACATCTAGGGCCAAAATTATCTATTTATTGGTTTAAGAAACCGTAAACCTAGACATTTTTTTTTAAAATATATTGAAGTTTTCAAGATGTAACTCACTTGAAATGGATAGCTACTGAAGTCAATGGATCCTTGAGGACCACAGGGTAAGGTAACTTGGGAAACTTTGAGCCCCTGAGTAGGATTTGATTCACTCAACAGCTTTGAACCTTGATACCGATTTTGTGTCAATGCAACAGATACCTAAAAAACACATAAGTCAGGTCCTCTTTTAAATCAAACTGATTTCTGATCTACAAGCCATTGATGACTTACTTGTTCCTCATGCTGAACGAAAGGAACCAAATACAACTGTGTGGCACTACCATATTCAAGACAAATTTCTTCCCCTGCATCAATAGCAGCGTCAACAGAACTAACTATAAAGGGTCTGTCCAGAGCAAGCATACTTCCAACACTGTCAAGGAAAAAGAAAAGTTTATGAAGTCCATACCACAAGTAAAAGAGCAAAATTAGAGAGGCAATCCATTATAGTGGCTAACCTAAAAAGATTGGAAAGAAGAACCTGATCGCCCCACAATAAGAATTTTAACCTGACACCATCATTATCAACAAGAGTGATTTGTTTCCTTTGTAGACTACCATAGTTTCCCTGAATTTCAAGCAACCCAATGCATTCAATCCTGCAGAAAATTTGGGAAGCGGAAAGGTGCTAAGAACATCAAACTAGTGATACATTTAGCAATTACTGCAATGAGAAATATTATGGGATTTAAGCACCTTGGCAAAATCACAATAAATCTATGTTATTTTTCTTTTACAGATTGATTGATTGGGCCCATTGCAGGTTCAAACCATGAACTTAACCTTTCAGCATATGGTTAAGGATATGCACATATGATCAACCCCAGTGCCACGGTGGCATTAGCCTTATGCACCAGTGGACCAGATGGTCCTTCACTGGTTTACTCTTGGTCTATTGTTTCCAATAAAGGAACATATTGAAGTCATTGCCTGTGATACATGCCAACAAGCATTGGATTTGGGTTTGAATTGTATATTAGTGTTGGATTTATCTAATTATTATGCCTAAGTACACAAGGAGGGATAGGTTAAAGTAATTTTCTTGATTTTAGACTAAAATGGTGTTTTGAAGCTAACATAAGCATGTTATGCATTGATGGAATAGGAGCATTATCAACAGTCAAAAGTTAACTAATAACCACTAATAACCTTACCCAAGCATCTAGCGTTTGACAATATAATTTTGTAACTTAGAAGTGTCCATGTGATGTGGTTCTGGTGATGACTGCAGATTTCAAACCAAGCGTAGCATGAAAATGGCCAGAATATGAGCTTAGTCAAAGATGATAGGATTATACCTGAAACAAGCTTTGAGATAGCTAAAAAGTTTGAATAATTTAATTCTAGAGGTACGAATGAAAATATATACACCCTAGCTGCTAATAATTCTCCTACAATTTAGGAGAAGATATAAACTATCTACTTCCTAGAAACTAGGAAAAATTATCTCCTAAAACTTAGGAAATAAATTTAAACTTATACAACAATATCTACAATTTAAAATACAACATTTAAACTCTGGAATTATCTATTTTAAATTGGAACCGCATCTAGATGATCTCCCGATTTTTCTTATCACTTTTCCGAGTTCTCCAACAATACCAATAGAAAATGAAAACAAAATTTAATCCTATGACAAAATAATGGAGATGGTTATATCTTACCTTGCATATAGTGAATAAGAGACATCTTGATTGACTGCATTAAGAGAAATGGAAGAGAAAGAGTCTGAACAAAATTGTGCTCCTAATAGCATTGCATCATCATCTTGATCCTGCACAATACATAAATATGACTACAACTTTGAATCAGACTCCCTTCACTTAAGATGTTACAGACACCAACAACCACTCCCAATCAATATTGAAAACCCCACAGATGGTGAATGTTAAGATAATATTCACACCAGTCAATGTTAAGAGTTTGATCACAAAATAATTAATTTTTTACCTATTTTTTTAGTATAGAAAAGATACAGCTTGCAGATTTATCTCTGTAAAGACAAGCTTAAGTCCAATAACTGAATGCCCATTTGATCACCTTCCCCACCAAGCTTGACATGTAAAATTTAGCACAGCCATATGTTTAGCTGCTATATTGGATCTTCCCTGACAAGTGGCATGGTCATGCCTCTGTTATAATGTAAGTACATCCATGCCTTACGCACCTCCCCAGCATCCCAAACCACCCCCCCCCCCCCCAAAAAAAAAAAAAAAAAGAAAATTGAATTTCAAGAACCACTGGCCACGGTTTCAACTTTCAAGTCTTCCAAAATTCAAATATGCAAGCATAGTGCAGTCAGTATATCTGCAGCAGCACAGACATTCCTCTTTTCACTCTTATTTTAAGAATCCCAATAAAGATTCCTTATATGTACAAAAGCATGGGTAATGGCCTTCTCCAAATCCTAGTCAGACTATGAATCTTGTACTCGTAGAGGTAAGAAGAACAAACCTAAAGTATGAAGAGAAGATAGGCACTTACCTCATCTAGCAATATGACGAGATATTCAGATGGCAATAATCGTGGAGAACCAGATCCTCCAGAGGCAGGTCGAAGATAGCATCCAGTAAGAAAAACCTCCCGTCCTTTCTTCAGAATCCCATTGTTAGGATCTGTCAAATTGTAAAATCTTTCATAACCAAAATGTTAGACATAAGTGCCAGTTGATGTGAAAATACATCAAGTATAACTGCCAGAGAAAAAATTATATCTGATCTATTTGCTTATTTGCACCCAGTTTCAGCTTTGAATTTCACTGTTCTTCATATCTTCTCATATACAGAGTTAATTCTATTAAACAAGAGATATGACCATATGGATAAATAACCACACACAATAGACTAAGCAATTAAAGGCCATCTAACGGTGATCCACATTCAGGACCAGTGAGCTAATAGGAAGAGTAATGAAGTGATTGATAAAGGGGCTTGAACAGTACAGAACTTCCTGCAATGTCAATAGAATTGCCAAGAGAATTCCTCATAAGCTCTAAGAAGCATGTGAACGCAATATGCATAAGGAAACAACCATAAAGCAGGAAACTTCAAATGATTCTATACAGCTGCTGTTTTAAATCATTCTATGCATTAATTTCAGAAAAAAGAAAAGGACAACCAGCTACGTTATCACGGTAGAATAATATCAAGATGAATGGCTAATTGTTTATCGGAGCATGCAACTATTTACCTGCGATGGAGATACAGATCAATGGTATTAGAGCTCCAAAAATCTCCCAAAGTAAGCATGTATATGTTTGTACCTGAAAGATATATTTTAGAACAATCACTACATGTGATGGGAGAAGGTAAATCTAGATATTGGGTTGAACACAAACTCTATCTGTTAACAGAAGAACAATTATTTACGAACTTCAGGAAACACTTTGTTTTAACCAGTTATTGCAATTAAAGCCTTCATGAAGTTGGTCAATATATGAGGAAGAAAAAAAAAGAATACGAAAGGATATGAGGAAGAAAAGAAGAACATGACCCAAAGAGAGATAATAAGAAGCGCAGAATGTAATGGATAGAAAACCTAATATCAATTATCTTACAGGAGTTACAATCTCTACATATCTCTCCTAAATATATAAATGTAAGAGGTAAAATAATCTTGCTATAAAATAAAAATATCATGAAATACCGGAAGCATGAAAATATTAGATAAACTGCACATCTCTCATATCTCTAAAACTCTTGGACAGGGAGGGGCAATGCCCCCCCCCCCCCCCCGTGGAAAAAAAAGTCTAATATATTGTAGAAACAAAGAGGTACATATATTTTAGCTTAAGAATTATATTTTGGATAAGTTTATTGTAATATGTATGCATATAGTTCTATTTATACATTAACTATTTGGCCCTTGCAACAATATCTGTGATGCTTCATCCCTTCTTTCTTCATTCTCCTCCTACGGTACTATATAATTTCACTTCTTGATCCTCATCATCATCCTTATATCTAAAGCGACAGTAGTTGGTTCCAGAGGCAATATCTAGATTTTGAAACAGTCAATAAATATTATTTGTCAAATTTTGGGTAATTGACCAACACAAAACCAAATTAGCAATATGGCAAAGTCTGGTTTAATTAAAAATTATCCCAAGATTGTCATATAAAGCTTTATTTTTATTGTACCTGGAAGAAGGAAAGCGTTAACAATAACAGTTTCAAGGACACTATTCAATGATAAGAAATTCTTCTCATAAATAGAATCAATCGTCACGGTGTTTGCAAGTTTTGCTCGCTTGTGCTTCTTTTTCAGCTGATTAATGTACTCTGGCCGCTTCCTGGAAGCACCAACTCTCTGCTGCTCATTCCAGGCCTAACCACAAAATCAACAACACCAATCACCCGTAACACAAACCACCACGAGAAAAATTATAAGCGTAATGTCACTCAGTTCCAATATCGACATTCGCTTTTCACTTTTCTTTTTCAAGAAGAATAACAACTAAATTTCGACAGAAACTTCAAACGCAATCGATCCTTTTCGCTTCTTTTCTTTTTATTTTGTCGATAATTTTACAAGCAACTTCGACTGTGACCTTTTTTCTAGAAGCAGTTTCTGGAAAAAGATTCAAGGCAAATAATTTTGTCTCGTTTCCGAAAACAGGTTTCAGAACCCCAAGCAAACAAACAAGCTGTCACGAACCTGAGAGAGATCGGAGAGGAGGATTGCAGAGGTGACTCCGCTCGAATAAGCAACGCATGTCCTGAGAATCCGATATGCAATCCAGCTCCATCCCGGCCCGTTTGACTCGTCTTCGTCAGACGATAACACTGATTTCGCGTAATCGACGAAATGCAGAAATGGATCTTCTTGATCTTCAACTTTGTGATCTACGTCCATGGCGGTTGTACCGTTAATAGATCTCGTTGTACTGATATCAAGTGTTTGAAAACCCTATTATGGGGCACTTCAAATCGACTATCGCTAATTCTAAAAGCTGGAAATGGAATGCTATTCCGAATATCAGCCCCCGAAACCCTAGCTGATCAAACGATTTGTGGCGCGGATTTTCTGAATTTAATATGCATTTAAGCGGGAAAGTTTTCCATTATATTTCAATTTCACCCCTCAGGTTTTCTAAATAGCAAATCTAGCACCCGTATTCTTGCGAACCTCTCTATTTCCCTCTACTTAATATATTATAATGCAGATAGCACTTTTTTTAAGACGTGTTTGATAGCCAATTTTTTTTATGAAAAAGGTAAATTTTTCACCTAATTTTTAACTTATACATTGTTTGACAATTATTTTTTTCTAAAAAACTCATTTTCTTTACAATAATTAGGTAAGGGCATTTTTCTTCAAATCATGGGAATCAAATTCCCTATAAGAAAGAGATGAAATTTTCTAGGCAATTGAAAACGGATGATGGGTGATGGCTGAGGGATGAGGGAGAAAGGAGATGGTGATGGCTAAGGGACGAAGGAGAAAGGTGATGGCTAGGGAAGGTTTATAAATTTTTTATATTTTATATTTTTAATAATTAATAAATATAAATATATATAAAAAAATTTATGTATAAATTATTTCCTTGGAAAACAAAAAAAAATTAATTTTGTAGTTTTATTTATTTGAGAAAATAATTTAATTAATTTAAAATACATTATTATTTTAATTTTTCTGTACAAAATTTAATGTTTTTCAATTCTTGTTGTATTAGTATTTGTATGATTTTTTATGGTAAAAATCACTTATTTAACTGGAATTTAAAGACGTTAATGAGATTTAATTAATATATAATTAAAAATATTAATGTGATAATTTAAAGGTATGGTCACTAAATTTATTGAATATAATAATTCAAAATAATGTAATTTAAATATATTCACAAAAAATATGTTTTTTAATATGAATGAGAAATAATTTTAAAATTAATTTGATATAATTTATCACCCATTTTTAAAAAATAAATTTCTTCCCTTTTCTCTTTAAGCATCTTAAATAATTAACTTTTGGTACCAACTCATTCCCAGATTTTTGTTTGTTTTTGAAATTTAATATATACGAAATTGTCGACGTTTGATTTCGGCCGACCGTGATTCGTTTTGGGCCGCGGTGAGTCAATCCAAAAAAATACCGAGAAGGAAGGAAGAAAACCCCCCCCTCCCCCAAAGTTCCAAGCGTGTACACCAGAATCTTTTACGTGGTTCGGCCAGAACGATGCCTAGTCCACGGCCGCCCTCTGATCATTCTCCCAGAGTGGCGGTATCTGATTATTCTTTTTTCTGTGTCCCTCCTCTTTGCCCCTCATGGCCCCCTTTATTTCCATTTTTCTTGAGGGACTTTTACAATCTAGATAATATATAAAAATACAGTGTTTGTATAATGGGGGACAAATAGTTCTTACCGCCTTCGCAAGACCGGGAGTGGGATCCTCATTACGAGGGGCATGGGCTGTTACAGATAAAGTGATCGGACCCTACCTCTGACTTCTCAGCAGCTTTGCCGCTCATGCGAGCTGGAGATTTTAGGCGAGCGACCTGGATGGCCCAGCGATCTGGAGGATATTTCAGGAGCTCGTTAGTCGATTGCTCCGAGCTCGTTGGGGGATTACCGGGAGCTCGCCATACGCTCGCTTTACGAGTTCCGGGTCTTTGATGGAGGCTGGACCTTCCTTGACGAGGTCGTCCGGGCCTTCTCGGCCTTGGGTGATTGGGCCGGTCTATCGGACCGAGTCTGGCCCATGCGGGGAGATGCGGGAAATACATATAACATAAGCCCCCCAGTTCGCGGTACGATCTTCGTGCTGGGAACTGACGCGTGCCAGCTGTTCTTCCATCCCTCCAACTTCTGTCCAATCACCTTAAGTCTCGTCGTTCCACGCAGCACGCTTTGTCGGCAGCGCATTTAATGCGCGCCCCCTCCCCATTTCTGCGCATGATTAAACTCGTGGGACCCACAAGCTGTTGTGCGGCCGCTGGATGCCGAGCATGTGATAAGTCGTCATTTGATCCGACGGTTGGGATGGATCAGGCCGTCAGTATAAATAGTGGGGAGTGTCCACCCGCTTCTTCTTTCACGCTATTTTGAAACTCCCTCAAACTTTTGCCTCCCTGCTTTCTTGTTTTTTTTTCTCTCTCGAGGCCTCCGTTATCGCCGTGCTTTCAGACGTCTGCCGTTCTCGTCCGGTGCTTGGTACGAGTCCTCATTCAGTCGTCAAGCGCAGCTTTTAGGTAAGTTTGTCGTGACTTTCTTCTTCTTCTTGTGAGGCCGTCCACCGTTGGTTAGCCGTCGGTGGTTCCTCTGGCTTCGTCGATCGATGTCGTTCTCATTTTTGGAGAAACGGCACGATTCGGTTTGTCGTTTGCTGGGCCTTTGGGTCCAATGACCTTAGGATTAGCTTTTCATGGAACACCGGGCTTGCGGCTGCAGCCCCTCCGCCCTAGGCGGTACCCCTTTTGCGAAGCGCTCGGCCTGGAAGACCTAGGGGACGTTTTAGGGTTTTTCTTCTAGTTTCTTGAGGTCTGGTTCGCGACTTGCGACCTGACTGTTCTCTCTTTTCCTTTGTAGATGTCCGACCAACACCGTGGAAATTCAGGTCAAAAGCGCTGCAATTATATCGTAGGAGAAAACGACACTTCGAGCTCCGAAGATTGTCTCGTTATGGAGGGCCAAAATCTTGGGGGTGCGAGCTCAGGGTGCAGGGAGGTCGCCGTCCCGACCTCTCGGGAAACCGAGCTGAAGGTTCAAGATCAGATCGCTGCTGATCTTGCGGTCTTCAAGAGATTCTCGTCCAAGGCCAAGCTTCACGAGGTGATGACTTGTGCTCAGGAGTTTCGTCTCCCCAGGACCTGCCGAGTATACATCCCTGCATCGAGCTCCCATGCAGCCTACCCGCCAGCCAATTTCGTAGCTATTAGCCCCCAACACCTCGAGTCTGGCTTTAGGTTCCCAATAGCCCCGTACCTTATCGCCCTCTTGAACGACGTCAAGCTCGCCCCCTTCCAACTAACACCGAATTCGTATGCCCAACTTACTTCTTTGGCCGTTTTATTCCTTATAAACAAACTTCCTCTCCCTTCCCCAAAACTGATAAGATTTTTATTTTCTTTCAAAAATGCCAAGGACGGGCTGTATTACCTGGCGGCCCGTCCTTCTCCGTACAAGGCCGCCCTCCCTCAGGGTAAAGCAAAGGGGAAGTCCAACGTGGGCGATTACAAGTCCAGTTGGTTCTTCGTGTCTTGCCCTTCCCTTTCTTTACTTAGGAATCGTAGCTTCGTACTGACCCCTGGTAAGAGAAGATGAGCTCTCACGAATCTTTCCTTTGTTCCGAGAGTGTTTGTTTTAACTTGCTCATGTTTTGATGCAGATTTTGGGGGGAAGAAACCGATTTTATCGGCCGAGGAGACTGATATCCTTGGCAAACTTGTGGCTGCGGAGTCGAGCTCGGAGATTCTTGAACTTTCAGACGAGCTACTTCGCGAATACGAGCTCGCCCCTCCTCTTGGCACCGAGACTGTCGAGGGAGATCATTTCAGGGACTTGGGTGCGGAGGTTCTCTCTTCCGGCTTACAGCTCGCTGAGACGAACAGTTCAAGAGGGGAAGCCGACCAAGACGATAATATGGTTGATCTCGAGCTCCTCCAACCGAAGCGCCATAGGGCGAGGTCGAGCACTACGTCTTCCATAACCCCGAGCTATAGCTCGCGGGATGGCAGGTCGGAGCAGCCGCAGCCGCAGTCACGCCCCCAGCAGCAGCAAACCCAGCAGTCGCGGGGGGGGGCAGCAGGAGCAGCGGCAAAGAACACTGCCCCGTCAGCCCCAACAATCAAAGCAAGCTCATCTGCAGTTGGGGCATCGGCCACCTGCCTCCCGAGACCATGGTTCGAGCGGAGCCCGTGGGAAGGAGGTTGCGGTGGAGGTTCGAGACGCTCCTGCTGCCAGCTCGAAACGGAGATCGGACCAGCTGCAACAGGGGGAGGATATCAGGGCCAAACGGGTCAGGGTCCGTGAGAAGGAGCTGGCCGTGGAGGCCCTGCCAGGAGGGGTCTTTGTTGGTCCCCTCCTGGATTCCGTGCCCGATTTCCTGGGTCCGAACTCTAAGCCCCTTGACGACCCGAAGTTAAAGGGAATCCCCCTTTGTGATTTTGTCGCCCGTCACAGCCTGGTGGTAAGTAGGAATTCTTCGTACCTTGGTTTCTTAACCTACCCCTTTGGTTTTTTAATGAGCTAACATTTCTTCTTTTGCAGACTTCTCTTGCTGCCGTGAAGCTCCGAGCTCAGTACAAAGATTTTGAGGAGCAGCTTCAGTCGGTGAGCATGTCCCGTCAGGCCGAAATCGCGAAGCTTGAGGACGAGAAGAACGCCCAAAAGGCCGAAATAACGAAGCTCTCGGACGAGAAGAAAGATCTCCAGGTCGAGCTTCTTGCCACTCAAAAGGAGGTGGAGGGTTGCTTGACGCGTCTGAGGATGGAGATCCAGAAGAATAAAGATCTCGACGAGGAGCTTCGCAGATCGAAGAACATGTGGGAGCAAGCCAACTCCGGGCTCACCGGCGAGCTAAATGGAGCGAAGGCGGAGTTGCGGAGGGCTGAGGAGCGACTCAGATCAACCGAGGCCGAGCTTAGGGAGGCGAAGGAGGAGCGGACACGGGCGGATGATCGTGCCGTCCGATGCGAGGAGCTTGCCAAGAGGACCATTGACGATATAAGGGCGGAGGTCGGAGAGCGGATGGACGCGGCTCGTAGGGAGACCAGATCCGACACCTGCTCGGCATTTCTGTACACCCTTTGGGTGAACCATCCTGAGATGGATTTCTCCTTTTTCGGTGCGCAGGCTGTCGAGGAGGTGGCTCGGTATGCTGCCGAGGCCGCGGAAGATGCTGATGATGCCAATACCCTTGACTCGTTTTTGGTCGCAGCGCAAGCTCCTCAGGTCGGGGCCGAGCTATCCGGGGTCGCCGCGGCTCAGCCTGGTGAGACTGCCAAGGAGCCTCCTGTGGAGGTCGCCGAGGTTTCCCCAGCCGGGATTGTCGAGGTCGATCTCCAGCCGACCATACCCACTGAAGCTCGCCCTGTCGAGGTTGATTCTTCATCTCATAATAAAGAATTGGCATTTTGTGCACGTTGCCTCAGATTTCTTCGCGAATTCAAGTTATCTCTGATGACGATTCTTGAATCATGAAAGTAACTTCTTCACGGTATAACTTGAAATTTCTTCAACAAAGCCCCCGTATTTTTGAAAGGTCCACTGATAAGGAACTTTTGAGTATGTAACTTGATAATAAACTGTTCGAAAATAGGCCCAGGTAGATCCGGAGTTTTATCAGCTCGTAAACTAACGCTCTTTAACCAGCTCGTTGATGATAGTTGTAATAATCAGCGCGAACACTCATGCCTAGGCAATTTCCAGGAAACCCCGTTCGGCATGTTTTGACGAAATAACGAGAGCCTTCCCGAGATATATGTAAAGTCGGACGGCCTTGTGATCTTGTCTAACATGCGGTGGCTGAGAAGCTCGTTATAGGGCGTGTGCCTGATAGGTCGCGAATGCTTTATTTTTAGCCAAGTTAAGACGGACCTCAGCTGATAGGGTCCAATACGCAAAGTTTGCTAGGGTATGAGCTTATGCCATGGCCTCGGCCGGCATGTTGAGGCTTTAATAAGTTTTCAATAAATTGGGAGCGAACACTCAGGTAGGTCGCAGACCATGGCTTTAAGCCAAGATAGGAGGACCCCAGCTAGTGAAAGCGCAGCCTGTAGCACCAAGTTATATGTTCAGGCGGGTCATAGAGTGACCCCAGCTAACACACCATGGCTTGTTATTTCGTTTGACTTGTACGGCCGGGATATGTGTCCAGGTAGGTCGGGTTACGTCCTCAGCTAACACCCAGTGGCTTCTACAAGTTTTATTTGAACTGAGAGGGAACACCCAGGTAGGTCGCAGACCATGGCTTTAAGCCAAGATAAAAGGACCTCGGCTAGCGAACCCAAGCTCGGGGTTACTTGTGGAAGTGGTTGCTCAGTAGGTTCCGAACCATGACATAAAGTCAAGATGACTGGTTCTCAGCTCGCAAACCACGACCTGATGGAGGGACCGAGGTAAATGCTCGGTTAAGCCGTTGACCGTAGCGTCGTGGCTAGGTTATTTAGGCATCAGCTCGCAAACCATGGCTTCTCGACCCCTCGTTACGGGGGCATTCAATCGAATACCAATAAGAATAAAGTGTAATGAAAGTTCATAAATTCTGACCAGAATCATGAAAGTCATTCGTAATGAAAAAGACGGAGCATAGGCAAGAACGATTACATTTATCTGAAGTAAGGACGAAGATGTTCTGCGTTCCAAGCTCGTGGGAGAGGGAGACCGTCCATGTTTGCCAGATGGTATGCTCCGTTATTCAAATTTTCTTTGATGATAAATGGACCTTCCCAGTTAGGCCCTAAGGTGCCATCGCTTGCCGCCCGTGCTCCTGGTAGTACTAGGCGTAGTACCGGATCTCCGACGTTGTAACGTCGGATTCGGACCTTCCTGTTATAGTATCGTGCCACTCTTTGTTGATAAATTGCGATCCTCACGCGAGCTACATCTCTTGATTCCTCGAGCAGGTCCAGATTAGCCGCCAGTAGCTCGTTATTGCGATCTGAGCTGAAGGTGGCCCTTCGGTGGCTGGCCACTTTATTCTCAGCGGGGATCATAGCCTCCGACCCATACGCCATTGAGAATGGGGTTTCTCCAGTGCTGCTTCGGGCTGTTGTTCGATAGGTCCATAGCACTGTTTGCAGTTCATCCACCCAGGCCCCCTTTCTAGCCTCAAGCTTTGTCTTCAGGGTCTGCTTGATTATTTTGTTGACTGCTTCGACCTGCCCATTGGCCTGGGGGTGATCAACGGCGGTGAAACTCTTTTGAATCCCCATTGACTCGCAGAATTGGATGAATTGCTCGCTGGTAAATTGGGTTCCGTTGTCCGTTACTATTTGCTGTGGCACTCCAAATCTGCAGATTATGTTATCCCATGTAAAAGCTTGTGTCTTCGCACTGGTGATCTGTGCGAGCTCTTTGGCCTCTGCCCATTTGGTGAAGTAGTCAACTGCCACTATGGCATGTTTGCATCCTCCGCGAGCCGTGGGCAGCGGCCCGATTAGATCCATGCCCCAAATGGCAAAGGGCCAAGGGCTGCTCATCTGCTGCAGGTAGGCCGGCGGAGCTCGCGGAACCTTGGCGAACCTTTGGCACTTCTCGCATTTCTTGACCGTCTCTATGGCATCTTGCTTCACGGTGGGCCAATAAAACCCTTGTCGGAGGGCCTTTTGTGCCAGAGAGAGTGCCCCTGCATGATTACCGCAGTGGCCTGCATGAATTTCTTCTAGCACAGACTGGCAATCGGTGCCGTCAATGCACCTCAGGAGTGGGGCTGAGAATCCCCTCTTGTACAGTCTTTCATCGTAGATGCAATATCGGGCGGCTTGAGCTCGCAGGCGACGTGCTTCCAGCTTGTCTTCCGGTAGTTTCCCGTCTTGCAGATATTCCAAGATGGGGGTCATCCATGAGTTTTGGGGCACCGTGATCAGTAGCGTTTCATCTCGTTGTTCTGTGCTCGGGGTGGCCAAAAAATCGACAGGTATGTCCCCCAAGAATTCTGCGTCCCGGGCAGTTGCTAGGCGAGCCAGAGCGTCCGCATGAGAGTTCTGGGAACGGGGGATTTGATGCATTTCATATTTTTCGAAAGTGGCTAAAAGTTCGCGTGCCTTCTGTAAGTATGCTGCCATCTTCGTGTCTCTGGCCTGGTATTCTCCCCGCACCTGGTTGACAACTAGTTGAGAGTCGCTGAAGATCTCCAAGAATTCAGCTCGTATTTCCTTTGCCAGGCGGAGTCCTGCTAGTAAGGCTTCATACTCGGATTCATTATTGGTGGCTAAAAAACCGAACCTCAGGGCGCAGAGGATTTTGTGACCTTCGGGGCTTATTAGCATAAGCCCGGCTCCCGCTCCTTGTTCGTTCGATGATCCATCGACGTATAGTTCCCAGGACGGTCCTTTCAGGTTTTCCGGCTCTTCGTCAATTGGCCCAGTAAACTCGGCAATGAAGTCTGCCAACGCTTGACCCTTTATCGCCGTCCTTGGTTTGTACTTTATGTCGAACTGAGCGAGCTCAATAGACCATTTTAGTAAACGACCTGAGGTATCCGGTTTTTGGAGGATTTGTTTCAATGGGTATTTGGTCAGGACTTCGATCTCATGAGCTTGAAAATAGGGTCGCAGCTTCCTCGACGCCACTATTAGACAGTAAGCTAATTTTTCGATTGGTGCGTACCTTGTTTCTGCATCGATTAGGCTTTTGGAGACGTAATAAATGGGGTGCTGCACCCCTTCTTCCCCCCGAACGAGGGCCGCGCTGAGAGCCTGTTGGGATACTCCTAAGTACAAGGTCAACCTCTCTCCCTCCTTAGGTTTGGCGAGCAGCGGGGCCCGTCCCATGTACTCCTTTAGTTGTTGGAATGCGAACTCGCATTCTTCTGTCCATCTGAAGTCTTTCTCCTTTTTTAGAAGCTCGAAGAAAGGGGCACACTTGTCAGTTGCCTTTGAAATGAAACGGCTCAGAGCCGCGACCTGACCATTGAGGCTTTGCACCTCCTTCTTTCTTATAGGCGACCTCATGTCGAGCAGAGCCTTAATTTTGTCTGGGTTGGCTTCAATGCCTCTGTTGTTTACCATAAACCCAAGAAATTTTCCAGAGGCTACACCGAAGGCGCACTTGAGCGGGTTGAGCTTCATCTGATATTTCCTGAGGACTCCAAACGTTTCTCTTAGATCGGAAACGTGGTCCGTCACTTGCTCGGATTTTACCAGCATGTCGTCAACGTATACTTCCATGGTTTTTCCGATCAGTGTTTCGAACATCGTATTGACCAGCCTCTGGTAGGTCGCGCCAGCATTCTTCAATCCAAAGGGCATGACCTTGTAACAATAGAGCCCCCGGTCGGTTATGAACGAGGTGTGCTCTTGGTCCGTTGGGTTCATGGGGATTTGGTTGTAGCCTGAATAGGCATCCATGAAACTGAGGAGGCGGTGACCAGCCGTTGCATCTACGAGTTGATCGATTCTGGGGAGGGGAAAGCTGTCTTTAGGACAGGCCTTGTTCAGGTCGGTGAAGTCGATGCAGGTCCTCCACTTCCCGTTTTTCTTTTTTACTAGGACCGGGTTGGCCACCCAGACCGGATAGTGGGCTTCCTTGATGAAATTATTCGCCAAGAGTTTGTCCACTTCTTCTTTAAGAGCGGTATAACGCTCCGGAGTCATTGGCCTCCTCTTCTGGCGTACTGGCCTGTAGCCTGGATCTACGTTGAGCCTGTGTGACATGACTTCTGGGGCGATTCCCACCATATCTTCGTGGTTCCATGCGAATACATCAAGGTTAGCTTTAAGGAAATCTGTAAGTTGGGATTTTACCTCGGGGGCTAGACTCTTGCCTAGCTTGAGGTGCCTTTCCTCGTCTGCCTCGCCGACTGAGATATCTTCGAGCTCTTCCATGGGACCGGTGGGCTTTTCGCAGTCGACCTCGCGTGGATCCAGGTCCTCCCATCGGCCGGTCGATCGCGGGCCGACTTTTGCGATGATATTTACTTTCTTTCCCTTTGCTCCCATTTTCAGGGCGTCCTCATAGCAACGTCTTGCGAGGTGCTGCTCGCCTCGTACACACCCTACACCGTCAGGGGTCGGGAATTTCACCGTAAGCGACCTGGTTGAGGTCACTAGATCCAGGTCGTTCATCGCCGGCCTTCCGAGTACGACGTTGTATGCTGAGGGGCAGTCAATTATGAGGAATTCTGCCAAAGTAGTGGCCTGGCGGTTCGCATCCCCGATGGTAAGGGGAAGGCTGATCCGACCGACGGGAATCACTGCGTCTCCCGTGAAACCATAGAGTGGCTCTGGGGACGAAGCCAACTGTTCCGGTCCCAAACCCATCTGATCGAAGCATGCTCTGTACATTACATTTACCGAGCTGCCCGTGTCCACCATTATCCTCCGCACTTCGGAGTTGCCGACCTGGGCTCGTATAACGAGTGCGTCGTTGTGCGGCCAATGGACGTCTCTGGCGTCTTCTTCCGAGAAAAACATCTTCTCCGGGATTGGGTTACCCCTAGGCCGCTTCGCGGGAACCGGCTGTTCGCCCGATCTCGCTAGCAAGACATGGTTGGCCTCTCGTATGTATTTGTCGCGGGATTTGTGGGAGGAACCAGCGAGGTGGGGCCCGCCATGGATCGTGTAGATGGTTCGTACAGCCGGTGCTTGGTCGTCGTCGGTGGGAGGCTGCTGCTGTACCGGCGGCTGGCTTGGTTGATTAGTCGGCCGCACCACGTAATCTTTCAAGCGACCTCTTCTTATCAGATCTTCGATGGCGTCCCTTAGGGCCCAGCATTCCGAGGTGTTGTGACCCGCCTCGTTGTGGTATGCGCAAAATTTTTCTTTGTTTCGGAATTTGTTTGGGGTTCTTAACGGGTTGGGCTTCCCGAATTCCTCTTTGTTCCTTTCGATGGCGAAGATCCTTTCTTGGGGGTCTGACAGGGCACAGTAGCTGTCAAAGCGCTGTGATCTATGAGGTCGCTCATCTCCCTCTGCCTTCCGAGCTCGCTTGAACACTTCATTGCTCGAGCGCTCCCCCCGAGCTTCTCTTCCGGCGTCTCCGTTGTGCCTTTTCTTACTCTGGCTGGAGCCCCCAACTTCTTCTCTCGACCCGACGGGCTTCTTCGTCCCGAAGGCGTCTTCCCATCGGATTTCCTTGGAAGCTCGTTCATAGAATTCCCCCAGGTCTTTGACCGGGGTTCGGTAGATGCTCTCGTAGAGCTTTCCGTCTTTTCGGAGGCCGGCGGAGATCGCCGTTAGGATACTTTCATCCGAGGGATCCTCGACGTTGCTCACCTCGCGCCTGAACCTGGCGATGTAATCCCTTAATGGTTCGTTTGCTTTCTGGAATACGGTGGCGAGGTGGCAAGGTGGCGCGAGCTGCCTCCTTAGAGCCCTGTATTGGTTAAGGAACCTCTGTTGGCACTCCTCCCAGCTGTTGATGCTACGAGGCGGAAGGCTTCTGAACCAAGCTCGGGGGATGTCTCCTAAGATTGCTGGGAAGGCGCGACATTTAGCCAGCGAGCTGGTTGTCTGTAGATCCATTTGCACGTTGTACGCATCCAGGTAATCATAGGGGTCGCTGTCCCCATTATATTGCGGCATGCTCGGGACCTTAAACCTCCGGGGCAGGGGTTCGAGCTCAATTTCTCTGGCGAACGGCGTCCTATCCCCACGGCCATTATTCTGGCTGCGGACTCCTTGTCGTTCCTCCAGCTGTCGCACCCTCTGATACAGCTCTTCCACAGTTGAGTCCGGTCCTACTGATTGCTGGGCTTGCGATCGCCTGCTTCTTTCTCGGACTGGGGAGCGGTGAATTGGGGACGGGTAGTTATCCCCGATATCTTCTTCCGCGGGTGGGTGTCTCTCCTCCCGCGGTTGGCGGACCCTGCGAGGCGACGCCGGTGGGTCGCGGACAGCCCGTGCTTGAGCTTGGGCCAGAATTCTGACCGCGTCAGCGAGTTGCATTACCGTATTCTCCAATGCTTCCTGGCGCTGTTGCCAGTCCCGGATCGTCCCTGTCCCGGTGATTTGGACAGTAGGCTGGACAGGGATCCGTGGTGGTATGCCGGGAGCGTCTCCGGCGGGCGGCGGCAAAGGAGTATCGGCTGTCGGGGCAATGGGTCCTCCATTTGGTGGTAAGTCTCGTGGTCGGTCGTGGTGATTTTCAGGCGGGTCGACCGCCGCCTCGGAACTTCTAGTATTCCTTCCTCTAGCCATGGCTATTGATCAGAGCGGCCCCTTCCTCTAGCGCCAAAATGTCGACGTTTGATTTCGGCCGACCGTGATTCGTTTTGGGCCGCGGTGAGTCAATCCAAAAAAATACCGAGAAGGAAGGAAGAAAACCCCCCCCTCCCCCAAAGTTCCAAGCGTGTACACCAGAATCTTTTACGTGGTTCGGCCAGAACGATGCCTAGTCCACGGCCGCCCTCTGATCATTCTCCCAGAGTGGCGGTATCTGATTATTCTTTTTTCTGTGTCCCTCCTCTTTGCCCCTCATGGCCCCCTTTATTTCCATTTTTCTTGAGGGACTTTTACAATCTAGATAATATATAAAAATACAGTGTTTGTATAATGGGGGACAAATAGTTCTTACCGCCTTCGCAAGACCGGGAGTGGGATCCTCATTACGAGGGGCATGGGCTGTTACAGATAAAGTGATCGGACCCTACCTCTGACTTCTCAGCAGCTTTGCCGCTCATGCGAGCTGGAGATTTTAGGCGAGCGACCTGGATGGCCCAGCGATCTGGAGGATATTTCAGGAGCTCGTTAGTCGATTGCTCCGAGCTCGTTGGGGGATTACCGGGAGCTCGCCATACGCTCGCTTTACGAGTTCCGGGTCTTTGATGGAGGCTGGACCTTCCTTGACGAGGTCGTCCGGGCCTTCTCGGCCTTGGGTGATTGGGCCGGTCTATCGGACCGAGTCTGGCCCATGCGGGGAGATGCGGGAAATACATATAACAGAAATCTTCTTAATAATTAAAAAATATGATATTTGATCTCCAAAATATAAACTTTAAGATATGCTATCTTAATTATTAAAAATTATTATTTTAATTTTTTATTGTGACTAAAAGTAAACAAAGTCATTATTGATATTACATAAGATTAACACACATAAAAAAAAATCATGTCAACTAGACACAATAGATTATTTTTAATATATAAATATAACATTTGAACTATCAATAATTAAAAAATTTGATATCTCGGTCTCTAATATAAAAATATATATAAATTGATAAAAATATACAAATTTAATAAAAAAAAACATAAAAAATTCATTTCATAAAAATAAAAATTTAATAAAAAGCTAAAATTATTTTTAAAAAACCTAAAATTTCCATAAAAAGACATAAAAATATTTTAAAATACATAAATTTCACAAAAAACCCTAAAAAATTATAAAAATATCTAAAAATAATTTAAAAAAACCTCAAGAGACTTAAAAATATTAAAAAAGACATAAAAATATTTTTAAAATACATAAATTTCATAAAAGATCTACAATTTTAATAAATAAGACCTAAAAAATAAAAATAAAAAACTTAAATTTCATAAAAGACCTAAAATATTTTAAAAAATACCTAAATTTCATAAAAAGGCCTAAAAATTTCATTAAAAAGACCTAAAAATAAAACATAATAAATGAAATTTAGGTTTTTTTATTATTTTTAGGACTTTTATGAAATTTAGGTATTTTATAAAAATTTTAGGTCCTTTTTGAATAGTTTAGGTCTTTTATGAAATTTAAGTCTTTTTGAAATTTTTAGGTATTTTTATGAAAATTTTAGGTATTTTTATTAAATTTAAGTATTTGTTTAATTATTTTTAGGTTTTTAATGAAATTTTCAGGTATTTTTATGAAATTTAGTATTTTTTTAAGAAATTTTAAGATCTTTTTTTATTAATTTTAGATTTTTTATAAAAAAAAATTAGGAATTTTTTAATATATTTTAGGTTTTTTAATAAAATTTATAGATTTTTAATGAAATTTAGTCTTTTTTTATATCAAGGACAAAAAATTAATTTGTTAATTATTGAGAGACTAAATGTTATACTTATATAATAAATAAAATTTAATGTGTTTCGCTAATTTAATATTTTTTTTTATATATAGAGTAGTATGTTACGTATAATAAATAATATTTTTGTTTGTTTTGAATCATTATAATAATTTTGAATAATTAAAATATTAAATTTTGATGTTTTATATTTAAAAAATAAATATTATATTTTTTAATTGTTGAAGAAATGCTGTATGTATTAAATATTTATTTTATAAACCTTATTTCCCTCGTTCAAAATTCCCAAACATGGCCTTGGAGAAAACAGTGCAATGCTTTCTTTACCATTAAGGTTCCAGACGCCTTTAAGCCACTTGGGGAGCGAGAGATTCATCAATCATCAATTGCTTAAGAGCGACGTAAAGGCGAAGACCACAGCATTGACCTTTTTGACTCCAAAGTCTCTCCATTCTATTAAGAGGCCACCATTTCTTGCTTCCGATCTCCTCATCTCTCTCAAAAATTCTCCAATTCTCGGAACAAGGTACTCATCCACTTCCCCTTTATTATTTTCTTACGAACCATAACCATAACTCTTATCTTGAGGTGCAGTTAATGGGTTGTTTCCTTTTCCTTGATTTCTAGGCAACAATATGTTTCTCTCCATTTTTATTTCCTCTGCTTTGATGTAAAGATACACGCACATATATAAATGTTAATGCGTACGCACAGTTGTTCTGTCATTTCAGACTGCAAGTGAGGTTTGAAGCACTCCTGCTTTTGTTTTTTTATTGGTTCAATCTTTAATGCATCTGTTTAGTGGCCGAAAAACTCGGCGAGAATCGTTAAACATGAAATGAGATATAATGCGTTATATGGAGAGAGGTGGCTGGAGTTCTAGAATTGGGATTATATGGATTGTGTTTCTTACTGGGTATGGTGGCTAAAAAATGTTGTGAATCTATGGATTCCGCGAACACAAATGAATGTTTCCGAAAGAAATCTTGTGCATTTTCACGAGGAAAGAATGGTTAGCTTTGTGAAGTAACCAAATTGGTTATGTCATTTGTATAAATTCTGATTGCAATTGATTTTTTTTTCTGTTAAATTGCTCGTATATTTATAAGATTACCTCAACAGTTACTCTTTACCAGTAATCCTCAACCTAAATATGTCACCGCTGCTTTCTTTCCCCCCCCCCCCCCCCCCCCTCTCTCTCTCTCTCTTTCTCTCGGTTTAAACAGAGTTTACAGAAGTTTTTGGAGGGTGAAAGATCATGATCAAGCTTCCTACCGTAAGTTCCACAAGTGGAGAAGCATGGGATCACAAGGGGAGAACAGAGCTTGTAGAGATTTTCATTTCGTATGATGATTATGCGATAAAATTCTTACAATTTCTTTATGCTGAGAATGGAAGCCTAGTTTTGTCTGAGCGCCCTGATGGTAGCTATCTCGGAAACAAATTCATCACAGTGAGTGTCCCAAACTTTGCACTAATGACTGCCGAAACCTTTTTATCAATTAAATTTTCTCTATCTTTATTAGCAAACAGTGTGGTTAATCTTGAAATAATTTTTTCTTTCCAGCAAGATGCCTCATAGACATAGCCAGCTTGTTGTAGAACTCCTGTTAGGAAGACATCTTTTCGAAATCCAATGAAGCCTTTTGCATCTTACTTACTAATTAAATTTTCAGTTCCATTAGGAATTGTTTATCCTGATTCTGTTTTATTTCGTTTTCTTCATGTTCATTTTGCTTGACAGCACGAATACTTGTATTCGTTTGGTTATTTCCAACATAATTTACTTGCTATCCATTTAATTGTCCTGTAAAAGTATAGATCATGTTTCTGACAGTCTGTACTTCAATAAGACTATTATAAATTTATTATGCTTGACTTGATGATGTAAAATATAACCAATAATAAATGATTACTGGCTTGGACCAATGGTGAGGCCTTTTCACGTTCAAGATTCAATCCCTATGATCCTCCTCTATTGGCACCTGGGATCACAATTGACAATCGCCCTAGGGCTAACTTGGGAGGACTCTTTGGCGCTCAAGTTAAGGGGAGTCTTGAGAGAATAATGTAGACTGATGACAAAGGTAATAAAAAAGAAGAAAAATAATATCAATAGAGAGAGGAGAATATGAATGTATGCGATGATGATAATTAATTACTGGGCCAATGTTTATGAACTCACAATGACAGAGTCCTCCTGGGAGTCCTTGGTCTCTGCATGGTCATCTATTTCTTTTGACGTAGATGTTGAATTGCCAAAACTCTTGTGGGGATGAGTTTTTTGTTTGAGATGGTGAATACTCCCTTGCTTTTTTGGGCCATTGCCTTTCCCTCGTCCCTTTGGATAGTGCCATATGGACAGGGCTTTGCGTGATGGTATGGCCTCCAAGATGGCTGTATGGGTGTAATTTAAGGTTGTTTGTGGGTCATGCTCGCATGCCACATAAATATAATTTCGTGATTACAACCGTATCAATAGTATTTAACGTATAAGGTCATAGCATTGAAATAAATTTGATATTTATTTGACCCGAATATTGACCGTTCATAGTGAGCATTTTTAGAAAAAGACCCATATGATATATACGATGAGGCGTTGAATTAGAATAAAAAACATTGTTAGTAATATGTAGATTTATCTTTTTTGTCTTGGTAATTGTAAATCTGTCTTTCAGGGTATGTGGCTTTGTTGGTGGAGACAGAGAATTTGTTATATCATAAAAAGAACTTCCATGAATTAGCTTTTCCTATCTTAATTATTAACTTGGTAACTCCCTATCATTTCTGAACTGTGTACTTGTTTCTGATGAACAAAACCAGGTTATGCTCCAATATCCAAACGAGTTTCTAACATCACTGAAGGGAACTTATGGCTATGATAGTTCTGGCTATAGGATATTGACTTCCATTGAGTTCGGTACCAACCTAGGCAATCATGGACCGTTTGGAGAGGCGAACGAGAATGACGAGTATTTTGATTTACAAATGGGCAACCACCGGCAATTTGGTGGATTTCACGGCACTACCAAGTTTGATATTCTGAGATCCATCGGGGTCTATGTCAAGCCAATCGCCTCGCTGAGCAACCTCAACTCGATCAACAAGTCCACGTCCTGAAATCTGCCCCTAAAGCCAAAGTCAAGAATATTAATTTAGACCTTTGATAACAGCACATCTACACTAGTTGGTGTGATTATTCCAATATAGTCTCGTTTGTTTATCTGCACTTAGTTATAGCTGGCTTCTTTTGTGTAATTATTGCCTTTGGTTTATTTACCTGAAGAGTCTTGTATGACATATAAATATAGCTTCTGCTTGGTGCCGCCAATGATACAGACATTTTAACACAAGTTTTGAGCATATGGTTTGGGCGGGGCGTGCCAGGCCCAGGCGATTCATTGCCACAACATGAGAAGCCGAACATAACAAAAATGAGGATTTCAAGAAGTGCAATCACTCCATCTCTTTCAAAATTTATAGTGTTGGACTGAAATAAGAATGCTTTTAACGCACACAACACAACATGGCACATCAGGGTTCCAACTCTCAATGAATGGGCCTAGTCGTCAATCATGGATTCATGGGTGCTGCTGCTGCTGCTGCATCCTTCTCCTAATATGAAAGCTTAGTTAGGCTGTAAATGCAATTGATGGGTTCAACTGGCCTGCCATAATAAATTTGATTTACATATAAAACCTTGGACCAATACTGGCAAAGTCTACCTTAGACAGCTTCTTGCTGTTGCTCACTTTCGATTGTCAATCCTGGCAACCTCTCTTCTTTCCATTTTGACCAACTCCAATCCGTTTACTCAACACTCATTTAGTCGGGTAGTGTGACTTGCCAACGACATTTTTCATACAAAATAACAAAATTCATTAATAATTGTTCTTATGACTAGAAATTTATTGTCGTTATTGTTTTTAAGTGTGAATTGAATACATTTCAAATATACACAATATTTCAAAAAGTATATGCATATCAAGTAAATTAATCAAGGGTTTATATACTCATTCTGCTACATATATAAAATAACGTAGCCCTATCTAAACAATAATGGTTGCAAATTTACATTGAAACAGAGAACTTGGCATTATTTTTGTAACAACTAACAATATTAGATAACTTTTTATTTGACATTTTTCAAATATATATATATATATATCTTTTTTTCTCTCTAGATAAGCATATATTAGACCTTACAGATAATAAAAAATGGCGTATATATTCTCTAGTGTATTTCAAAAAATTTAACAAACAGTTTGATAAAAATCTTGAAATGTTTCCCAAGTTTATTTTGATCATTCTATATCTTTGGTCCGAAAAATATTCTAATTTTATCTTGATATAACCTTATCTTACTCATTTTAACAAATGTTACATTATGTAGTCTTTATTAAAATGACCAAAATAAGATTAGAATGTGTTCCGAATAAAAATATAGAATGATCAAAATAAGAATGTGAAGCATTTCAAAATTTTTATCAGACAATTTGTTAAATTTTTGAAATGCATTATATGTGAGTTATATGAGTCATTTTTTCTTATCTGTAAGATTTAAGATAAATTTATCTAAAATATGATAGATGAATTTATTTAAATAATCCCATATAAGAAATTACGCAACTTTTTTTTCATAAATTGTCAGGTAAATTTAATAAATATAATAAAAAACACTTTTATCTGAATGAAATTTCATATCCCACTTTTTTCAACTCATATTTTTCCTAACAAACATTACCTAACCAAGATATTTGTTAAAAAAAAAGTAAGATATGAAAAGTATTTTAAGCAAAAGTGATTTAAATATTTTTTATTATATTTATTAAATTTATCTAAGAATCTTTAAAAATGAAATCACGTGAGTTTTTATCTGAAATTGTTCATATAAATTTATCTTTCCCTTTCTCTAGATAAATTTATTTTGAACTTTACAGATAAAAAAAATCACATATACGTCCCCCAATATATTCCAAATTTTTTAACAAACAATCTAATAAGAATTTTAAAATACTTTCCAGCCCTATCATGATTATTCTATATTTTAATCCAAAAAATGTTCTAATCTTATTGTGTTGAATATTTATTTTATAATTAATAATGCCTTCCATTTTATAGAAACTACGATTCTAGATAATGCATTCAAGGATGACCGTCTTTACACGGTCCTTGATACTTGAGCACTTGATTATGCTAGAGGAGATAAATCACAACTGTAAAATTTTACCTTAGTGCGCAGAATAATAATTGAACTCATGACCTACTAGACTGATATCGATATATTACTTGTTCAATCGCTTGACCTATACTTTGAGAGTCTCAATAATGCTTTCTATTTTATGGAAACTACAACCATGGGCACATGTCAGCTGTATATTGTGTTGAATGTTTATTAAATGTTATATGAACACGTAATTTAACTGTAAGTGTGATGAAATATTTTTAATAGGACTGTAAAGTATATAATTAATAACATTTTTAAAAGATTAAGTTGTCAATTTATTAGTTGTGTAAATAACTATCTAACAGGATTTATTACGAGTTATTTATTATATATATATATATACAGAGACGAATCCATGCATGAAGCCCAGAACAACTCACAATTAAAAATAATTTTTAATATAAAAAATAATAAATTTTACTTCAGTTAAAAAAATTTCAACCCACTCCAAAATTTGTGATGTGTAATTTTATTTTAAAAAAAAATTAGCCTCTCCTACATAGATTTCTGGATCCGCCCCTAATATATTATTTTGAGTTATATTGATTTTAGTAATGTTATATTGTAATGTTTGGTTAGAGTTATATAGTAATTTCAAATATTATTATTATTATTATTGTTTTGGGATAGAATAGGAGTACTATCAAGTAGCAGCATTCATAAGATGATTCTAAAAACCAATGTTACCAAAAGTACTATTAATTGTGTTTATGTGACTATTTAAAAATGTAAATTCTAAACTTGTCGAATAATATCAAAATTAATCTACTCTTGCCGCTTACTGGAAGCACCAAAACTCCCCGCGGCTCATTCCAGGCCTAACCACAAAATCAACAAAACCAATTACCTGTAACACAAACCACCATGAGAAAAATTACAAGCCTAATGTCACTCAGTTCCCATATCGAAATTTACTTTTCATTTTTTTTTTCAAGAAGAATAACAACTAAATTTCGACAAAAACTTCAAACGCAATCGATTATTTAGAAAAGAAATTACGTGATTTTTTATTTGAAATTGTTAGTATAAATTTATCTCTTCCTCCCTCTGAATAAATTTATCTTTGACTTTACAAATAAAAAAATCACCTATGTCTCCCAATACATTTTAAAAAATTTAACAAACAATCTGATAAAAATTTTAAAATATTTTTAAAGGACTATTCTGTATTTTTGTCTAAAAAATATTTTAATATTATTGTGTTGAATATTTATTTTATAATTAATAATACATTCCATTTTATAGAAACTACGGCTACGTTCTTTTACTTTTAAATTTTCAGTTTTGAGTTTTGAATTTATTTTTAATTTTCTATTTTGATAGTTTATTTTTAGAAAATTAAAAATGTGTTTTCTTTCTCATTTTAAAAAATTATTTCTCAAAACAAAAAATTAGAAAACGTGTTTTTTTGAAATTTTGAAAATATTTTTTTAATAATATTTTATTCAATAAATTTGATTATTCAGTAAATTATAAATATTTAATGTTAATATATTATTAAAAAATATATACATTTTAAAGTTAATAAATTTTATAATATTTTTTTCCATTACAATAATAAAATATGAATAAATAAATATATTTTGAGTTTAAAGTTTATTTTGGAGAAAAATACTCAAAACAAGTTTTTGTTATTTTGAGTTTTCTTTACAATTTTTTTTTTATTTTTAAAAATAATAAAGAGAACGCACTTTCAGTATTCTAAAAAATTGAAGACTAAAAATAACCTGAAAACAATAAAAATAACGCAACCTACCATTCTTGATAAAACATTCTATTTTATAAAAACAACACTTATGGCCACATGTCTGTTGTATATTGTGTTGAATGCTTATTAAATGTTATATGAAGATGTAACCGTAACTGCAACCGTGATGAAGTATTTTTAATAGGATTGTGAAGTATATAATTAATAACATTTTTAAAAGACTAAGTTAGTCAATTTATTAGTTGTGTGAATAACTTTACCTGCTACCTAGCACGGTTTATTACGAGTTATATATATTTTATTTTTATTTTTTTTGGCCAAGTATTCATGAGTTATATTGATTTTAGTAAAGTGTTTCATTAGAGTTATATAGTAATTTCAAATATTATTATTATTATTTTGGGATAAAATAGAAGTACTATCAAGTAGTAGCAATAACAATTCTTATATAAGTCGGATGATAAAAGGGCGAGCTATATGTCGGTATGATCTGGTAATTCATGAGTTTAATTTATTTTTCACACAAATGTCAAATGTCCAACCTATCCTCGGTGACTTCGCTCGAATAAGCAGTGCATGTCTGATGTGCAATCCAACTCTATCCCAGCCTATTTGACTTGTCTTCATCAGACGATGATATTGATTTCGCGTAATCGATGAAATGCATAAACGAATCTTCTTGATCTTTAACTTTGTGATCTACATTCATAACGATTTTATTATATTAATATCAAATGTTTGAAAATCCTAATATAGGACACTTCGATTCGACTATCGTTATTTCTAAAAACTGGAAATGGAATGCGATTGTGAATATCAACCCTCGAGCCCTAGATGATCAAATAATTTGTGGCACGGATTTTTTGAATTTAATATGCATTTAAGCAGGAAAGTTTTCCCATTATTTTCAATTTCACCCCTCAAGTTTTTGAAATAGCAAATCTAGCACCCGTATTCTTGTGAAACGCGTTATTTCCCTCTAGTTAATATATTATAATGCAGATTGCACATTTTCTTAGTATTTGTATGATTTTTTATGGTAAGATCACTTATTTAAGTGAAATTTAAAGACGTTAATGAGATTTAATTAATATATAATTAAATATATTAATGCGCTAATTTAAAGGTATGGTCGATAAATTTGTTGAATATAATAATTCAAAACAATCCAATCCAAAAAAATTCACAAAAATATGTTTTTTTATATGGTTGAGAAATAATTTAAAAATTAATTTGAAATAATTTCTCACCCATTTTAAAAAAATATTTTTCTTCCATTTTCTCTTTAAGCTTCTTAAATAATTAACTTTTTGTACCAACTTATTTCTCGTCTTTTAATTTTTTTTAAACGTAATATATACGAAACTCTCTTAACAATTAAAAAATATAACGTTTAACTCCTGAAATTTTAAATTTATTATCTTAACTATTAAAAATTATTATTTTAACTTCTCATTGTGATTAACAGTAAATAAAACTGTTATTGGTATTATATAAGAAGCTAACTCACATAAAAAAAAAAATTAGCGAGACACAACAGATTATATTTAATATACAAACATGACATTTGGCACTAATATGAAAAATAAAATAAAATTTGATAAAAAAATATCTAAATTTAATAAAAACCTAAAAATATTTTAAAAAAACATAAAATTTTCATAAAAAATACATAAAATATTCAAAAAAGACCTAAATTTCACGAAAAATCCTAAAAATTTTATAAAATATCTAAAAATAATAAAAAAAACCTAAAAAACCTGAAGAGACTTAAAAATATTCAAAAAAGACATAAAAATATTTTAAAAATACATAAATTTCATAAAAAGATCTAAAAATTTAATAAATAAGACCTAAAAAATAAAAAAAAACTTAAATTCATAAAAAGACCTAAATTTCATAAAAAGCCTAAAAATTTCATTAAAAATACCTAAAAATGAAAAATAATAAATGAAATTTAGGTATTTTTATAAAATTTGTAGGTCCTTTTCGAATATTTTGTGTCTTTTTGAATTTTTTAGGTAGTTTTTATGAAACTTTTAGGTATTTTTTAAATTTAAGTATTTGTTTAATTATTTGTAGGTTTTTTAAAAAAATTAGGTATTTTTATGAAATTTAGTATTTTTTGAATATTTGTAGGTTTTTTTTACAAAATTTTTAGATCTTTTTTTTTTATTAATTTTAGGTTTTTTATGAAAGTTTTAGGTATTTTTGAATATATTTTAGGTTTTTTAATAAAATTTATCGGATTTTTAGTGAAATTTAGTTTTTTAAAATAAAATTTAATCTTTTTTTTCATATAAGGAACAAAGGTCAAATTTTTTTAATTGTTGAGAGATGAAATGTTATACTTATGTAATAAATTTAATTTGATGTGTCTCCCTAATTTGATTTTTTTATGTGAGGTGATATTTGACATATAAGTAGTGTTTGTTAATCATGATAGGGATCGAAAAAGATCAAATATAGGAAGCATTATCAATGTTTTTGTTTTTTTTAACATATTTGTTAAACTTATCTGGTGATTCTTGGAAAAGAAGTCACGTAACTTCTTATCTTAATTTTTCCATATATGCTTATTTCTCTCTCTTCAAAATAAACATATTTTTGTTCTTACAGGTAAAAAAAAAAATAACACTTGTGTTTTCTAGTGTATTTTAAAACAATTAATAAACAGTTTAATAAAAAATTTAAAATATTTTTCAGTTTTATCTTAATTATTCCATATTTTGATCTAGAAAACATCAGGACTTTATCTCGATACTCCCTTATCTTGCTCATTTTAACAAACGTTATCATGGTAAATAATTATTCTATTTACTTTTAATTATGGTAATATTTTAAAATAATATTTTTTAATAATTAAAATATTAATTTTTGATGTTTTATATTTTAAAAATTAAAAATTATATTTTCTTAATTGCTGAGGGAATGCAGTATGTTTTAAACATGGGAAATTCTATTTATAATCATAAGTTTTGCTCTCCGCAATCCACTTTTAATATTCCTAAAATACCCTGAGATAAAATTTCATATTTTATTTAAATCCTTTACACTCAACCACCCACCATTATTCTTTCAAGCGCGTGCACGTACTTTCTCACCCACCATCGCCATAGCTCACCACACCTGAACACCTTTACTCACCCACACCGCGCAACCATTATTATTCAATATCGAGCATTGCACAATAACTATTATTCAACATCGAAGATTGCTAAATACATTTCTGCTCGTCATAGGCAAGTTAAGCATGAAAGATTATTATAGACAAATGTTTACAGAGTTTTACAAAGAAGATAATAACTATTCTTATTCCGGCGAGAAATAAGATGATGAAATCCATGAGGTATTTGAAAATTTGTTGTATTTCTAATTTTGTTTATCATCAACAAACGAGAACCAGGTGTTGAGACACTTGGAATGTCAACCAGAGAAGGATCCCCTGAATCCTTGGATTCGGGAGATTTGATACCTCCCGAATTGAAGGATTCAGGGACTCCTTGAGTATCCGAACCGAAGGATTCGGGAACTCGAGGATGCCCCGAATCCTTTGGTTCGGGGGAGTCAAGTAGTCCCGAATCCAACGATTTATGATATTTCATTGTTTCAAATTATTTATATTTTTTATTTACATAATTTTTGTTCATTTTAACAGTCATTTGATGCTATTGAACCATTTACTAACAATTAGGTATCAGACATTATTCAACTTTCATTTAATTATTATTTAAACAATGTTTTCAAATTGTTTATGTTTTTTATTTACATAATTTTTTTTTTCATTTCGGCAGTCATTTGGTGCTATTCAACCGTTTACAGCAAATGAAATAACGTAAATTATTAATATTTCTAAAACACACAAATTATTAATATTTTTTAAAAATAAATTCTCATAGGTTACATTATTTAGGATTAATTAAAAAATTAAGATAATACATGATTTACGTTTAATATTAATTAAAAAATTAATAACATAGCAGTTTAAACCTCGCGATTCGGGGAATCCCTAATCCCCCGAACAACGAGATTCAGGGGGTTAAGGGTTCCTCGAACCTCGTTATTCGGGGGGTAAGTGGTTCCCTGAACCCTGCGGTTCGGGGAACCCCTAATTCCCAAACAATTGAGATTCGGGGGTTAGGGGTTTCTCGAACCTCGTTGTTCGGGGGGTGAGGAGTTCCCCGAATCCAGCGATTCGGGGGAATCCTTCACCCCCAGAACAACAAGTTTCGGGGGTTTTGAGGTTCCCCGAGCCCAGGGTTAATCCATAAATTTGGAAAAAATTAATTATCCCAAACCTATAAATTCGAAAAAAATCAATTTTCTCGAACCCATAAATTCGGGAGAATACAATTCTCCTGAATCTATACTATTATATTATAGGTATATTATATAATGGTTTCTCCCGAACCCTATATATATTATATAATATATAATATAGTATATTATATAATATATAATATAAGTATATTATTATATACATATATATATAATGATTTTGTATATAAATTATTTCGAATGAAAGAGTTTGTCATGTGGAAATCATAAATGGTTAAACCCAATCAAATGAAACAACATTTTGTGAGAATAACTTCATATTACATGCATACATATATATGTGGATTCGAAAAAAAATATTTTTCCTGAATTCATGGGTTCAAGAGAATTATATTTTCCTGGAATTATGGATTTAGGAGCTTTCAAAGCTCCCAAATCTTTGGGTGCGATGATGGGCAGCCATATTATCTCGCGAAGAGCAAAACACACTTGACTGCAAATAGAATTTTCTTAAATCTTTTTGCTTGGCTTCTGTGATTCCGACGAGAAAGCGAGGGACTCCAACGAAGATGGCCGGCGAGGCAAGTGACTCTGGTGAGATGACAATGGTCTGAAGATGGTTTGATGTGAGAAGTAATGTGAAGAGAGTTTGTTGTGTGTGGGGCTATCTTTTGAGGGATAGATGTTTAGAGAATATTTTTGAAATATAGATGGTTGTAAAAAGTAATCACTCTGCTAGTAAATAGCAAAAATTAAAATTTTATTTCCGTTAATTGTGAAGAGTAAAAATTATGGATACAAATAGAATTTCTCTTTAAACATTTCTTTTATAAACCTTATTTCCCTCTTAGCAAAATTCCCAACATGGCCTTAGAGAAAACAGTGCAATGCTTTCTTTACCATTAAGGTTCCAGACGCATTTAAGCCACTTGCGGAATGAGAAATTCATCAATCATCAATTGCTTGCTTAAGAGCGACGTAAAGGGGCGAAGACCACAGCATTCACCTTTTTTGACTCCACAGTCTCTCCAGTCTATTATTAAGAGGCCACCATTTCTTGCTTCCGATCTCATCTCTCTCAAAAAATCTCCAATTCTCGCAATAAGGTACTCCTCCTCTTCCTCTTCCCCTTTATTATTTTCTTACGAACCCTAACCATGACTCTTATCTAGAGGTTCAGTTAATGGGTTTCCTTTTACCCGACGCGGGCAACAGAACCAACCTCATGTTTCCGAAAGAAATCTTGTGTATTTTCACAAGGAAAGAATCGCTAGCTTTGTGAAGTAACCAATTTTTACGTCAATTGTATAAATTTTGATTGCAAATGATATTTTTTTTTGGTTAAATTCCTCGTTTATTTACAAGATTAGCTCAACAGTTACTCTTTAGTCTTTACCAGTAATCCTCAACCTAATTATGTCACTGCTGCTTACTTTCCCCGCCCTCTCTCTCTCTTTCTCTCAGCTTAAACAGAGTTTACAGAAGTTTTTGAAAGGTGAAAGATCATGATCAGGCTTCCTACCCTAGGGTCCCAAAGTGGACAAACATGGGATCACAAGGGGAGAACAGAGCTCGTACAGATTTTCGTTTCGTATGATGATTCTGCTATTAACTTCTTACAATTTCTTTATGCTGAGAATGGAAGCCTAGTTTTGTCTGAGCGCCCTGATTATATCTATGTCGGAAACAATTTCAGCACAGTGAGTGTTCCAAACTTTGCACTAATGACTGCCGAAACCTTTTTGGCAATTAAATTTTCTCTATCTTTGTTATCAAACAGTGTGGTTAATCTAGGTATAATTTTTTCTTTCCAGCAAGATGCCTCATAGACATAGCCAGCTTGTTGTAGAACTCCTGTTAGGAAGACATCTTTTCAAAATCCAATGAAGCCTTTTGCATCTTACTTACTAATTAAATTTTCAGTTCCATTAGGAATTGCTTATCCTGATTCTTTTTTATTTCGTTTCCTTCATGTTCATTTTGCATGACAGCACGAATAATTGTATTCGTTTGGTTATTGTCTACATAATTTACTTGCTATCCATTTAATTGTCCTGTAAAAGTATAGGTGATGTTTCTGATTCTTTTTTATCTTTTTTGTTTTTTGGCTTTGTAATTGTAAATCTGTCTTATAGGGTATGTGGTTTTATTGATAGACCTAGAGACCGAAAATTTGTTATATCATAAAAAGAACTACTAGGAATTCGCTTTTCCTATCTTAATTGTTAACTTGGTAACTCCCCATCATCTCTGAAGTCTCTTAACTGTTTCTGATGAACAAAATCAGGTTACGCTCCAATATCCAGACGAGTTTCTAACATCACTGAAGGGAACTTGGAACTATGGGAAATTGACTTCCATCGAGTGCGGTACCAACCTAGGCAGACATGGACCGTTTGGACGGGCGTACAAGGATGACAAGCACTTTGATTTTCAACTGGGCAACCACCGGGCATTCGGTGGATTTCACGGCACTACTTCCCGGGCTGGTACTCTGGAATCCATCGGGATCTATGTCAAGCCAATCGCCTCGCTGAGCAACCTGAACTCCGATCAACAGGTCAACGTCTCGAAATCTGCCAGCAAAGCCGAAGTGAAGAATATCTATTTAGACCATTGATCTATTATCGATCACCACCTCTACACTAGTTGGTGTGATTATGCCTATATAGTCTCGTTTGTTTATCTGCACTTAGTTATAGCTGGCCTCTTTTGTGTAATTATTGCCTTTGGTTTATTTACCTGATGAGTCTTGTATGACATATAAATAGAGCTTCTGTTTGGTGCCGCCAATGATACGGACATTTTAACGTAAGTTTTGATCATATGGTTTGGGCGGGGAGTGCCAGGCCCAGGCGGTTTTGCAAGGCCAAGGCGACGCTGGAGGACCCGGGCAGCAAGCTGCCATGGGCTGGACCTTCCCCTGCAAAATTAATTTAATACTACGGAGGCCAATGGCCCACATATCAGATATTAAACTGATATAGAACAGATACTACACTTGATGTTAGCCGAAAGGCCGAGAAAGGTATGCTTTGACAGTCCATGGGCTTCTCCTTTTATTCAGTTCTTCTGTTGCCTACTATTGGCGAATAGCCGAAATCTCTCTGAAGGCATTCATTTTGCCGGTTAAAATGTTTTTAAGAACATTGGCCTCTGGAGGCAGCAGGCAGTGATGAAGTTGGCAGAGAGGATTAGGGGCATCATTCAATGGCCGACTAAATAGGTCATGATCCCGCGTGCATATAGAGTAAACAAGGGTGGATTCGAAAGAAGAGGGTAACTTTGTCTTTTAATACTTTAACCCTTTTTGATTCGCAAGATAAAATTTCAATAACATCAAGATATCATGTTAGCTTAATTTTATTAATTGTCATATATTTACTATCAAAATAAACATATATATGATTGTGACTACTCAACTCAAAAAAAATAAATAGAGAAAAGGGTATTAGAGGATCTAGGTATGAAGATTGATAATAGTGGTAAGTGAGATCTCATTAGAAATGATGACAGTTCGTCAGACAAAGTCAATAGCTCGGGGTGTGAGTATATTTCGGTTAAGACCAAGTCTTCAAAAAAGTGGGAGAGAAAAAAATTTAATGCATTTTTTAAGGCTAAACAAGTTAATAGTGTGAGTCAGTCTGTGATTACAGACCCAAGTTAAATATGTTTTTTGTTCTTTATGTGTAGTTCATGTGTCTTTCTTGGCACGGCTATGCTCATTTGTTGATGTTATTTCTTTTTCAGTTGTTTGGTGTGGGGTATGCCGGCTGTTATTTATATTTTTTTAATTAATATAATTCTTATTTACATAAATAAATATATAAATTAAGAACAAAGTATTGAAGAGAGAAAAAATATTAAGTACAAATTGAGCTCTTGAGAGAATGGGCAATGAATGCTCGTAAGAACTTTAAATGAACCACCAACCCTCTATTTATATTTGAAAAAAAGAATTTTCAAAAATTTGGCCATTGAAAGTAGTTCGGGTGCATTAAATGCACTCCAAAACTAGCCATTTGACGTTTCTACGAATAAAAATGATTGACAAATTCAAAGAATCAGTTGACATGTTAGTTAAAAAATTCAAAGAATGGTCAGCACTATACAAAAAATAATCAACATTATGTGAAAAATGATTAACACTGCCTGATGTAGGAATGGTCGATAGTAAACTATCGAGAGAATGTTTCGGACCGGTTGACAGCCTTAGAAGGACGGCTGACAACAAGAGCAAGGGCAGTTGACAAGTTATTAGAACCAGTCAGCTGCCTCTCTTTGCATTTTAAATATTTTGCTCCCATTTTCTCAAGCACTCAAAAATCGATTTGAAAAATATTTATGGAGATATAATTGCGATAAAATACTTTATTTTTCCAATCTCTATCTGGCCTAATTTGAGATCAATTAATTACATTTTGGCTAAGAGTTTGAAATTGATTTCCATTGAAACTTTCAAACCAAAAACATTTTTATTATTTGAATTAGGGTATAAATATACAATCTATTGTTTTTTATCATCAAAATCAAATACAAGAGTAAAATATCAGAGAGGAGAATTGCAAAGGTGACTTCGCTTGGATAAGAAACACATGTCCTGAGAATTCGATATGCAATCCAGCTCCATTCTATCTTGTTTGACTCGTCTTCGTCAGATGATAACACCAATTTTGCATAATTGATGAAATGTAGAAATTGATATTTTACTTTTGGATAATAAAATAGTGGTTTTGATAATGACTATATGAAAATCAATCTCTAAATCTTTATGAGTAAATATTTATGGATAAGTTTGTTTTTAATCAATCTATATGAATGTGAAAAACAATCTTTAACTCTCATTGAAGAAAAGTTATGAAAATTTATAAATGAGAAATATTGAAGTGTGGTTGAGTGTGATTAGATTTAAAATAAATATGTTTTTAATAATCTCAACTTATTTTCAAAAGAATCGAAATGAGGATCTGTTAAGTTTTTATTTTTTCAAAATGGATAGTCGACTATATGGTTCATTCTGTTGACTATTCCTGAAAATAATCGTCTATGCTATTAAGGATAGTCGATTATGCATAAGGATAGTCGACTATGCTAGTTTAATCTGTCGACTATATATGGCTTTTGTCGACTATTTTTTATTTTGTCGACTATCATGTAAGGATAGTCGACTATGATTTTTCTTCTGTCGACTATGTTTGTATATGATTTTCAAAATCTTCTTTATATTTTTGTATCTGTCGACTATGTGAATGTGTTTGTCGACTATGGGTATTTTGTGTTAGAAGATAGTCGACTATGCATTTTCTTCTGTAGACTATCTCTTTTCGTAGAAAGCTTCCAACGGCTAGTTTCTTAAATTCCAACGGTCACAAACGGCTAGTTTCGGACGAGACTCTTGGGATACTTATATATACATATTAAGGAGATCAATAGAATGCTAATGGACAGAAACAAGATGATCTAAATATTACAAATTATTTTATTCGAGCTTACAGTGTTTTGTGTTTTCATTGTTATACTTTTCTCTCAAAGGGTTCGTTCTATTATTGTTAATACATTCATTTAAGCCTTATTTAATCTTGAGAGATATTGTAACTAAAAGATTCATCTCTTAGATTCTCTCTAATTCTATATTTCTTATACTTCCTAGTTTGTGTAGTTAGAGGGCCCATTTGAGTGGGAGATTTTATATTTTCCTAGTCTCGGATTAAAAGACCTACTTGGTTTAAGTAGGGGGTTTTAGTGGATGGTTTGAAAAATTCTTAGTGAAGAGCTAAGATAGTGGATTAGGCTTAGGTTAAGTCGAACCACTATAAATCTTTGTGTTGTCTCCTGGTTATATTATTTGATTTGTTTATCATTGCCAGTATTTCATTATCCTCATTTGCATTGAATTTTTATTTTCAATCAAAAGGATTTTAAAGTTCTATCAAGTTTTTAAAATAACCAATTCACCCTCTCTTGGTACGTGTCATAGCACCTCCCGATTTAACAGAAACAAATCTTCTTGATCTTCAACTCTGTGAGCTCCAGGGCAGTTGTACTGTTAATAGGTCTCATTATACTGATATCAAGTGTTTAAAAGCCTTAATATGGCACACTTTGAATCAACTATCGCTATTTTTAAAAGCTAGAAATGGAATGCGATTGCGAATATCAACCCTTGAAACCCTAGCTAATCAAACAATTTGTGGCACGAATTCTCGAAATTTAATATGCAGTTAAGCGGGAAAGTGTTTCCATTATATTTCAATATCACCCCTCAAGTTTTCAAAATAGCAAATCTGGCACCCGTATTCTTGCGAAACTTGATGTTTCCCTCAACTTAATATATTATAATGCAGATTGTATTTTTACTTAGTATTTTGAGTCTAAATTCTTATTTTATTAGTATTTGTATGATTTTTATGGTAAGGGTTAGTCCCTAGGGATATGGCTACTCAAGAAGTGGGGTGAATTGAGTATTTAAAATTTTTGACAATTTACTTAACTAAAATTCTTGTTATTTAATTTTAAACAAATTAAACTTTTTTAAGTATGTATACGTGGGTTTAAGATTAATAAATTACAAGTCACATGATATAGTAAGAATAAATAAATAAAGCATAAGATAATTTATAATGATTTGATGTCTCTATCCACACTTATTCCACTCTCTCAAGATCTCAACCACCATTGGAGTTCCACTAATTTTACCAAAGTTTTATAACTAACTTATCTTGGAAACTAGATACAAACCTATATTATAATGGATTATAAGCAACCACCAATACCAAGGTTTCTACACTAACATACATTAAAAACTAGATACACTCCTAGCTTTTAACGGTTATTGAAAATCAATACAATCTGATAGATTTGAAATGGTATGGCACACACTCAAAAAGAATGGGTGAATTGGGTAATTCAAATGAAAAATAATAATTCAATACAAGTAAATATTAATGAAATGTTTGGAACAATAAATGAAACAAAAAGCATACACAAGAGATGAACACAATGATTTATAGTGGTTCTGCTTAAACTAAGCCTGATCCATTACCTTAACTCCTCAGTAACGATTTTTTAAACCAATCTACTAAAACCTCATACTTGATCCCAAGTAGGTCTTCTAATTCAAGATTAGGAAAAATACAAACCTCCTACTTAAACAAGTAGGCTCTCTAGCTACCAAAGTCAGGAAATACAATAAATATACAATATGAGAGAATCTAAGAGATGAATCTCTTAGTTAAAAGATATCTCAAAATGAACAAGACTTGAAACAAACAAATAAAAATGAAGATCAAAACCTTTAAAAGAAAATTATGAAAGCATAAATATAATTTGAGAAGATGTAAATAATTTGTAAACTTATTTCACTTCATTCTCATTCGTTAACATCTTTTAGATCATCTTTGACTTATATTTATAAGCTTTTCAAAAATTTTAAGAGAAATATAGCCGTTTATAATCGTTAGAGTTGAAAAACTAGTCGTTAGAAGATTTATGCGTAACAAACTATCGACAGAAATGCATAAATTGTTGACAGAATAGGCTTAAAAATGAAAAACTGTCAACAATTTAATTACAAATATTTTATCTATCTATAGGAAAGAAAGAATGTCGGCAGAATAAAAACTGAAATTTTTTGTTCAATATATATATATATATATAAGTTTAAGGACATAAGGAAGAGTGGAAATTGCAAAAAATAACCCCCCACAAATACAAAATTCGTTTTTAGCCTCGTTTTGACAAAAAAACGTTTTTATCCCCTACAAACAAATAGTTTTAAAAAATAGCCATTTTACCACGTTTTACCCCAACTTTTGACTTTTCAACTCCCCACTTTAATTAAAAATTAAGAATCAAAATAAAGATAATAAATTACCCAACTTTGCTCAATACAAAACAAACAAAAAGGTTGAATAGAATTTCTATTTTACCCCACAGTCAAACCCAGAAACCCCTCGTAATTATAATAATACAATTTTAACTATTAAAGTATTATAATTATTTCTTAATACTAATTCTTATTTTTTAATAATTTAATAACTAGGTGGGTCTTGAACCCACGGTGGGTCCCATCTCTTTTTTATTATTAAATATATATGTATTATTATATATAAATAAAATTAATAAAATAATAATAATTGAAAATTTTAAATATATATGTATTATTAAATAAATAACTGAAAAATTGCTATTCAATGATTATTATTTTATTTTTCAATTGTAATAATAATTACAAATCTTAATTATAATAATATATTTTCAACTATTAAATTATTATTATTTTCTAATAAATACTATTATTTTTAATAATTTAATAAGTAGTTGGGTCTCGAACCCACGCTCGGTTCCTTCTTTCATTTTTTTATTATTAAATATATGTATGTAATAATATTACATATATAACAAAAAATTGGATTAAATAAAAATAATTGAAAAATTGAAATATATATTATTAAATAATTGAAAAATTGTTATTCAATTATTATTAAAATAGTTTTTTTATCCTTTTTTTTTCTTTTCTTGGCCATGAGATTTTTCCAAGTTATCCAATAGTTCCAAAAATAAATTATTGTTTAAAAATTATACTTGTATTTTTGGATAAATTTTATAATCATTACATCAATTTAATTCAATATTGTTAGTAGTTAGAACACTTAATCATGTATTGGTTGTGTTTTATTATCATTCCATTATTGTTTATTGTGAATTATAAATTTAATTAAGTAAAAAAAATATAAAAAGACATCATTTTTTATTGGATAATTTTGAAAAATCCCATGGCCCAAAACAAAAAAAATCAAAAAATCTATTTTTATTAAAAAATCAGGTTTCACGGCCCCACAAAACCTGATTTTTTTATTAAAATGATTTTTTTGATCCTTTTTTTTTTTTTATTGGCTATAGGATTTTTTCAAGTTATTCAATAGTCCCAAAAATAAATTATTGTTTAAAAATTATACTTGTATTTTTAGGTAAATTTTATAATCATTACATAAATTTAATCCAATGTTGTTAGTAGTTAGAACACTTAATCATATATTGGTTGTAGCGTCTGAAATTTCGGAGGTAAATAATAATTACTAATTTTGACTTTTCAGAGTGATTGGTGATTTATGGAATACTTGTGAGTTAAAGAAATTTAAATGAGGATATTAAATTTATTGTATTCTTAAATGGGGAAGTGATCGAAAATTTGTAGAATTTTAGGATTTAGATTATTAAGTGATTAAGATAAATAAAATATTATAGCAATTAATATATTTATATATAATATAAAATAATAAAATAATTAAATAAAGGAATGAGAGTAATTTGGAAGGAAGCACACGTAATTATATGTGAAGTAAAATATAATCTAAGTTAATATATTATATTACATAATATATATAAGTATGGAATGGTTGAGATAGCATATATATATATATATATATACATGTAATATAGTGTGTGTGTGGGACGCGTGGCGCGCGTTGGTGAGACCGCGCGGCTGCTCCTTTGCCTTCCATTTTTGCACGAAAATTAAGGTTAAATTAGCCATATTTTTGGGCCGAATTCTGCTGCTATTAAAGCTTCAACTGAAGCTTAATTGAGGGTTAAAAACAGAAAGCAATTGGGAGAGAAAACGGGTGCGAGGCAGCGGCGAAGAAAGGGAAAATTAGAAGAAAATATTCAAAAATTAATTTTATTCCGTGCAATTGAAGATCCGAAGAATGAGGTAAGTTAGTTAGCATGTACTAAACATTTTCTACGGATTAAATCGTATTTTTAAGCTGTATTTTAACTTATTTTAGTGTTAATATTATTTTACAGTGCGCGAGCGTTTAAGACTAGAAATCTGCAAAAAACTAAGGCAAGCTCCTAACCTTCCCCTCGCGTTATTTATTTTCCATGAAAGTTTTTGAGGTTTCTTGTACTCTAAACCCTCCCTCACCTTGATTTGGTGTCACGCATTAATAATAATATTCCACGTGGCAACCACTCTATGATTTATGTTTTATTAAATGAGATTATTGTTAATGGAATGAGCTAAGCAATGGCGTCATGGTGTCTTTCATTTCAACCATCACGGAGCTTCGTATCGCTCCGCTTTCCTTGGGAATGATGCCGAACCCACGGGGCTAGGTTCTTAGAAAAGTTGTTCATGGTTTAATGGAGTTTTATTAGTGATTTATTATGTATGTTGAGATGGCTTTATGTGAATGAAAAGTAATGAGAATGGTGTCACGATGTTATGCGAGTATGTATATGAGAAATTATGAGTTATGGAGAAATGTTATGCAAGGTTAAGTTGGGAAGATATAAAGTTAATAGTGTCAGTAAGTGTGTCTAAGGGTATGGGTACAAAGCCACTGACTATTGACCGTGGGTCGTGGCAGTTGATGGCTGGATGTATGGGCGCCAGTCATCGGTTGTTACGATAAGCGCTAGACGGGCCAGAAGAGCTGGTACTCCAGATTCCCGCATTGGTTTGTGCATTTCATGATGTGTGTGCTTCAAGGGGCTAGGTTGCATTCACGTGGGGACATGTTTTGTATGTGATAGGTTGTATGAGCATTTGCAGGACCCGGTTGGTCTAAGAGCCAATTTGGGTATCCTAAATGAGCATATGCATTTAGAGCATGTCGCATGTGTGAATTCTTATGTGTGGGCGTAGCAGGGCCTGATGCTTGGTTTATGGAGGCCTTGTCATCACGTTTATGCTACAGAAGCCCTTGCATTTCTTATGTGTTACATTGCATGGTTCTAAAGTTACTGTTATTCTGGACGGGAGTACCGTGCCAGGTGTCGGGAGTACCGACTCATGTGAGCTTCGGCTCGGTTTGGATATTAACTCGAGGTTGGCCCGAGAGAAGACCAAGATCGCGGAAGTATATGATTATATGATGTATGACATGAAAAACACATGAGAATATGATGGGAATCAGGAAAAGTATGTAACAAGTATCAGGAAAAGACAAATGTTGAATGTCAGGAAAAGCCGACCATGTCAGGAAAAGGCTGGTCCAAGAGAATGATGAAATGGTAGCCTATGTTAGGCTATAACAGGTTTGTATGTGGGACCCGGGTGCCAATGTGTGACTTATGTGGGCCCCTGGTTCCTTATGCGTAGTAATTTTATGTTATGCATGTAGAAGTAAGGTACATGTAGATCATGGCATGGTGTGGTTGCATTGGCATGGGTTTCATGGGGTGCCATGGGAAGAGTCATATCCTAAACCCGTAACCTTTCTTTCTAGAGCTTGCTGAGTCTCGCGACTCATATTGTTTTACATCATTCCAGGTACGTTCATCGGGGTTTGGGTCCAGACCGTCGAGTCGTGATAGCAAGTGCAGAGCTCTCCCAAAACTAGATCATGGGTGTCATCGTGTCTTTGATAAGGTTAATATTTATGTTTTCGGAGTTTGTCGTATGTTATGTAAGCCCAGGTGGGCCAAAGTGATGAATGGTTTGTAAGGATTATGATGAGATGTTATAATAAAGAAAAATTATGATTTCTAAAAGGATTATGTGTGTGTTGTAGGTGCGTCATTGTTCGATATCATTTTAATAATAACCATCTCCAGGAGGCGGGCCGTTACATTGGTTGTGTTTTATTATCATTCCATTATTGTTTATTATGAATTATAAATTCAATTAAGGCAAAAAATATAAAAAGACATCATTTTTTATTGGATAACTTTGAAAAATCCCATGGCCCAAAAAAAAAAAATCAAAAAATCTATTTTTATTAAAAAAATCAGGTTTTGTGGCCCCACAAAACCCAATTTTTTTATTAAAATAGTTTTTTTTATCTTTTTTTTTCTTTTCTTGGCCATGGAATTTTTTCCAAGTTATCCAATAGTTCCTAAAATAAATTATTGTTTAAAAATTATACTTGTATTTTTGGGTAAATTTTATAATCATTACATAAATTTAATCAAATGTTGTTAGTAGTTAGAACACTTAATCATGTATTGGTTGTGTTTTATTATCATTCCATTGTTGTTTATTGTGAATTATAAATTCAATTAAGCCAAAAATGTAAAAAAACATCATTTTTTATTAGATAACTTTGAAAAATCCCATGGCAAAAAAAAAAAGATCAAAAAATTCATTTTTATTAAAAAAACAGGTTTTGTGGCCCCATAATACCCGGTGATGTTATGCAGTTTTGAAAAATTATTTTTTCATGGAGATCAATATTGATCTAGAATGATATCTATCAAAATATATTCTATTCACAACTACAATCACACTACACAACCTTTATAAACAATGTGATAACAAAACAAAACAAATATAAATGAAATCAATCCTTAGAGATTCAGTCAATGAAATTGTTCGTTGGAGAAAAAGAATCCTGTTGAATAAGATTTCAATGAGGTCGCTGTGATTGATGAAAATTGTTGAATAACTCAACTAGCAAAAAAATTGATTGTATAATGAATGCCTGAGTTTGGATGGTTTGACAATGGTGAGAAAGAGAATAATGTGAATGTTAGAAGATGAGAAAGCAGAGAAAGTCAATATGAAAGAGACAATAATATTTTGGTAAATGAAAATAAGGACAATATGGGTTTTCCAATTTAAAATCTCATTATGGATATTTTAGATATCTCACGTGAAAGTGGCTATAGAGTACAATTAGTTTGTTTGATTTATCAAAAAATGTTTTTTTATCAGAAAATAGTTAAAAATAATTTTTTAATTTTTTTTTGGGTTATTTATGAATTTCTCTCTGGGGAAGAAATGGAACGTGCAGTAGGAGTGGCAGTGCACACGTGTTGCTGCTGCGGGTTTGAGTCCCTCCAACGCCACTTGAATTAATTTTCTTTTAAAGTATTATATGTAAGTTTGGTTATATAAAAAATCGTGCCCTTATATATAACGAAGAAAGCTATAGCTGGAGTGGTTTTGCATGCAGTTTAGGTGTTTCTTGTGGCAGGTTCGATCTTGCGGCTGCCATTTGATTTTGCTTATATTTATTTATTTAATTAATTTTTAAGCTCTTTAAAAAATAATTTTTATATAGCATTTTTAATCAAATAAGAATATGATAATCCAAACGTCATACAAAATTTTTCAAAATATTTTTGTTGGCAGTAGATTGCTGAAATTAGTTTTCATTTAACATGTTTTTAATTAATTAAAAACATAATATTTAAAATATCATTAAAAAAATTATCACAATATATTTTGACATTAAATTTAATTTAATTCAATAAATTTGATCAAATAAAAACATAACATTTCAAATGTCATCAAAAAATTTATAATAAAATTTTTGATATTTAATTGTATGATGAAATTAATTTGTATGCTTAATAAATTATATAAAAAAAATTTAGAGCACCAAAATAATAATCATAATTATTGTTACACGATTACAACAATAAATTTATAAAATGGGAAACCACCGATGGATGACCCTCGTATGGCGTATGACGTGTCTGAGCGATGAGTGATGGATGAGTCTCGTGAGGCGTTTCCGAGCGATGGATGACCTACTAGAGAAAGAATCGGTTAGGAGCGGAGGCGAGTGTGGATCCCTGGGTGACCCTCACTTGGGGGTATCTGTGAGCATGGGAAAAAGAGCATGAGGGGCCGTGCACGTGGGTGCACGAGGCTGGGTGCTAAGTGATTGCGTGTGCGGGGGGTCGCGCACAAGGGTGTGCACGGGCGGCCGCATGTTGGCAGCTGGGCGTGCGGTCGCGGCCTTACGCGGGCAGCCATGTGCTGCCAGCCGCGCGCTGCCAGCTGTGAGCGAGGCCTTGCGTGGGCAGCCGGGCGCGAGCAGCTGCGCACGCGGCTGCCTTCCCCCGAGTGGGGTCACTCGGGGGTACTGTTCCCCCGAGTGACGCCCACTCGGGGGAGGGGGGGCGCTGCCCCCAGCACAACATGATTTTAGGCCGACCGCTCCTCAATGATATGAGGGCTGTAGTGTCCTCTTGCTACTTATTAATGAAATTCCCCACGCTCTCAGGAGTAGGGCAAGTTCGTGGAGATCAGAGGAAGGCAAGGTCCTGTTATGTATCGTCCACAAAAGGAAAAAGAGAGAAGAAAGATAATAATAAAGCATTTTTTGCTTCCCCGCAGAGTAGTAAGGCAAGTCTTGCCCGGAAGTGAAAAAATCAAATGGCATTAGCAAGCAAATTAATATCCCGCTAGTAGGATACTCTATTAAGCCCGATAATAATGCAAAAGGTCCTGCCACATAATACGCTATGAGAAAAGCACGGCTCAATAGGCCCGACGACTGTGATAGCCGTCCTGCCTCAAAGCCAAGTGGCCCGGTCTAGTGAAATGACAAATATGTCCACCACAACCCGTCAACATTGAAATCAAAAGGTTATCCCGCTAGCCTACTTAATTGGCCTGGCTTGATGACAGGGACAAGGAATTGCCAAAGGACCACTATGGGCTGAAACGCTGGGTCCACCTTGTGGCATGAAGAGTCTAAAATCCTAAGGTCGGAACCAGACTTTCGATGGGAGATAATAGTAAAAAATCAGCAAGCTGTAGCTACTGTTTAAGAAAAAAGACAAATCTTATTTAAGCAAATAAAAGCAACTACACTAAAAAAAAAAAAAAAAAAAAATCTACTGCACTAAAAGGGGGAAAAATCTCCTTCAAGTCTGCTCCCTCCTGCCAGAGCTTGGAGCACTGCTACTCGGGGCGAATGAGGGCTCACCTTCCTCCAAGCTCGAAGATGGGATAACTGTATCAGCTGGGATAACGGTATCAGCCAGGACAACTGTATCATCAGTCGAAGGGAAGGCGTCAGTCATCTCCACTTTCGCTGAGGCAAAGGCGTATGGCTCCCATAGGCCCGACAAGTTCTCCAGATCATCAGCTAAGTTGGCATTCAAATAAGTCTTAGGGCTCGTGCGGTCAGGATCATTATATCTTCGCCAGTCGGGGACGTCAGACTCCTCTACCTCATCCGTATAAACCAGCTCAGGAAACTGTTCTCCTGGGCGTTTGGATTCCAGGTGTGAGCGTGCAAGATAGAATCCATACTTGGTAAAGCAACCCCCATAACGAGCAAGGTCATCTGCCCTCAAGGAATGCTCTTACAGTAAATTCTCATGAGCATTTCGGGCTTCTACGAGTTCCCTCGTCAACGATTCTTTATTCTTCCGGAGCTCCTCTAACTCCCCCTTCATGCTTGAAGACTCACCGCGAGCCTCCGCCAGCTTGGACCGCATGTCTTCTCCCTCTCGAGTCAACTTTCTGATATTGGCGTGTAGCGAGCGTTCATGATTCCGCCACTTTACCATATTCTTTCTCGCCTCCGCCTTCTCTTGTTCTGCCTGGTGATGATAGGCTCTCTCGATGGCGTTGGATATCACCAACCCTTGGACCCCCTAGGCGCAAACAATGCATTAGAAGACTAACAACCAAGTCACACAACAAGCACGACATGTAGGCAAAACAAAGATAACTTACCTCAATAATCTTCTGCTCAGGAGAGTTGGCAACGCTAGGCCAAATGCCGAAAAAATTTTGCTCATCCTGAGGGAGCACAGTAGCGTATATCATCCTAGCACCGACCCCTGGGTCTCTTATAGAGTCTGTATCGATTAGCCCAGGCTGCACAGTGAAGTGGTCGCCCCTCACCCGGGTGCTGTTGAGAATTGGCACGGGATTTCGCCTAGGCTCAGCAATGGGAGGAAGAATTGGTCGAAAATCTGGGAGCTCGGCTTTCAACTTCCGCCGGTCCCTGCGAAAGGGAACAAAAGGTTGATGACTCTCCTCCCTGATTCGGTCAAGCTCACCGCTAAAAGAAGAACGAGAGCTGCCAAACCCCTTCCTTCGCGAGCCAGACACGTCAGTGGGATTTGGTTCCACAAGAGCGCCTTCGAGGGATGGTGGGTCTAACATAGATACATCCGACGTGGGGGCCAAGGTCTCAGGGCAAGGAAGACTAGATGAGGTACCTGCTTCAGATCTTTTCATTTTCAAGCGCCGTCGAGATGAGTTAGGAACTGGAGGAGGAAGATGGCTGGGATCGGATACGTCAGATGAAAGCCCCTGTAGCAAGCCTGGAGGCGCTTGAGGAGGAGGCTGTGGGTCTTGCTCGCCGGACTGTCGTGAATTCCTACCACGACGTCTGAGCGTCTGTTCTTTGAATATATTCATATCGTCTGCAAAACAAGGGATGAAAAGCAAGAGTCAGCCGCATAAATTAATATTTAAAAGGCAATCTCTATGATTCTGGGAGTCTACCCTCAGGGGAAGAATAACCAGGAAAGACCATACTTCCTAGGGAATTCCCCCCTTCTTCTTCTTCTTCCTCGGGGCCCTCGTCCTCTTCCTCGCTGCCCTCTTCCTCCTCAACTTGCAAGGTGTCCTTGGGCATGGCCAATGAAGGCACAAAAGCAAGGGTGGAGGGCCCAGGCATGTCTTCTAGCCGAATGCCCCACCCCGTAGCGGCAATATTTTCTGAGGTAAGCAGGTCGGGTAGATTACAAGTGCCAAGGGCACATAATCTCTCAATTACTCGGCGATAGACAGCCCTGGAAATCCCGATATCATCGAGCTTTTCCAACCAAAAGTCCCGCTCATTATCCCAACACCAACGAACCGGCGCAGAGGGATATTCGGCCAACGGAGCAGAGGAGAAAGCGAATCGAAGCTTCGCCGGAAAATGCGCGACTCGCCGGAGCCGAGGGATATTCGGCCGATTCGAGGTAAGTTCGATCCTATTTTTTTGTAATTTTTGTATCAATGTGTTCGTAATGTCGAGATCTAGAGATTAGGAGTAGAAAAATCGAGTTTAGAGGTCAAATGGCCGGCCGGCGGCGAAGCTCTTGCCGGAGAAGAAGAACCAGTCGGGCGCGTGAGCTACACACGCCCGCGAGTGGGAAGAAGGCGCGTGCGGCTCACGCGCCCGTCAGGAAATTAAAAAAAAAAAGAGTAAAATTTTGAAAAAAAATTATTAAATTTGAAATGTTGTTTATGGTATATTGGTAAAGCAATTTTCTGAAAATACCAAAATTATTAATTATTTAAGTAGATTTTTCTATTATGGAAATAAAGAAAAATAGGATTTTAATTCTAAAAATTTCAAGAAAAATTTCAGAATGTTATAAGTGTTATTTAAGAAATACTAGTGAAAAGAAATTGAATAGAATGAAATATTAGGTAATTATTATGTAATTTAAGTAGATTTTTCTATTATAGAAATAAAGAAAAATAGGATTTTAATTCTGAAAATTCCAAGAAAAAAATTTCAGAATGTTATAAGTGTTATTTAAGAAATATTAGTGAAGAGAAATTTAATAAATTGAAAGATTAGGTAATTATTATGTAATAATTACATATTTAGCTATTATGAAATAAGGGAAACTAGGAATTAAAGTTAGAAAATTACAAGAAAAATTCCAGAATACTAAGAATATTATTTAAGGAATATTGGTAAAAAGAAAGTAAATTTTTATGAAGCCTAGATAATTATTATGTAATTTTGGAAGAGATAAAGCTTAGGAATAAAATAAAATAAAATAAAAATGGAAGAAATTATGAAAAATTAGCAAATGGTATTCTAAAAATAAATCTTTGCTGTAGGGGTCCTTGTGAGCAAGGAGATTAAGGGATAGCCGCTTGGCACGTAGTTCGAGACAAATTAGCTGTAAGTATGCTGCTTGAATTTAATACAGTTATAAATATAAATGCTTTTATCATATTGGCATGCTATGATATGAAACCATCATGTAGACTGCATCAATGGCATGACTATGAAATGCATACATGCACAATGATACTGTTAATCACACGCATATGAGGCCGTAGGGAGTACGAACTGACACCGCTGGCCTATCAAGGGTGCACCCATACACCCCGGCTTCGAAGAGGTGGCCGTTAAAATGATAGGCAGCATGAGGGGTGTAGTTGACACCTACGATAAAAGACATTGCATACACTCATAGCATTGCATTTGGTATTCTTACTTAGATGATTCATCATCTAACATGGGTTCACCCCTGGAACATTCAACGTTCCAGCCGGGACTTGTAGAGATGATTCAAAGAGTGGTGATGTGTAGTGACACGAGACATCAAGATGCGAGTAAATGTACCATGTTATAATATGATTAGTTTAAGATTTATGTATATTGTTCCATCATCAAACGCTTTATGTATTAACTTGTATTAAATGCCATGTACAATTATTAAATTATGCATTACCATGAGCAGGTTCGATTCAACTTCCGCTTTACATTTATTTCTAGTCTAGATATCTCATCTGGCACTAGACACGGTCTTAGGGAATTTTAAAATAATGTTTAAAAAAAAAATTAACCAAATTTCCTGAGGCATAACACGCCCGAGAAGGCGGGCTGTTACAGTTGGTATCAGAGCCCAAACAGAATACCTAGGAAGGGAAAACTCGGATTAAGCCTAGCAGGACGAGAGTACCAATATGAGAACGACTAGGGGTACTAACGAAAGTTGTGGTGACAGGATGGATGGAAATTTTTCAGAGCAAATCTTAGTCGATCATTGGGCACACCGTTTGGAACATCGAGTTCCGCTACCAAACGAGGGGATCATGGAGTACCTCGTCCAAATAGAAGAAATTATCGACGATGTGCCCCCAAGCTACCGACTTTGGCTTGAACTCGCTTAGTTTCAGATAAATATGATAGTCGGTGTACTGGAAGATGAGCTGCAGGAATTTGCAGATTGGGTCCGGCATCAAGGCGAACAGTTCCCCGAATTCCGCCTTTACTGCGCACGTGTTCGCGAGCTACTCATAGAAATGTACGAGCCAGTACCAGTGGAGGAGCACGATGAAGACATGGAGGACCCGCTAGAGGAAGAAGGAGAAGGTATGGAAAACCCAATTGAGCCAGAGGAAGCAGAAGAAATGGTAGATCCAATAGAAGCAGAAGAAGAAGAAGACGACATACCCATATTCTGGCCGAGGATGACTTTCTTGAGTTCGAGGACACCGATTCTGAAGACGAGGAAGAGACAGAAGTGATGATGAACGACCCCGAGGCACCCCCATACGAATCTGATGATGAAAAGAACATTTAGGTCTGGAGGTCATCAGGATCAAAATAGACCCATCTCAGAAACCCTCTAACTATTTACATACAGTGTTGTCTGTAATCTATGGGACTATGTAGCATGTACATATAACATTTTGCAGCTGAATGTATAATATCAATAGAGGTAATTGGCTGGCAAGATCATGTTCTATAATCCAGGATGCTACTTTTCTTTCAGATGGTGAACACTCAAAGACGGTTAGCAGTTGGGCCTAGGACGTCCAACCCACAAGTTGGCAACACCAAAGGAAACACAAGTGGACACCCAGAAGGCGACTCTAGCCAAGAAACCGGGAGTAGTAGACTGGATCAGATGGAGCGAATTTTGGGAGGTGTGGTGGGTCTCATACACGAGACTTACTCGAGGGATGGTCACGTGGCCAACATGCTTGACTTGTACCGACGGAAGAACCCTCCCGTCTTTCAGGGGAAAATTGGTGCTGACCCCAGTGAAGGAGAATTTTGGATCGAGCAAACAGAGAAGTTGCTGGATCACCTTCACTGCAGCGAAGAAGAGAAAGTTAATTGTGCCACCTTTATGTTGCAAGGAGAGGCAGACAGATGGTGGAGAGGAGTCAAGAGAATAATGACCCCTCGAGCCAGGGCACCTTACGTCACTTGGGAAAGATTCAAGGAACTCTTCAACGAGAAGTACTTCCCTCTGAATTTAAGAATGAAGAAAGAAAGAGAGTTCATGGAGCTGAGACAGACCGGAGACATGTCTGTCGCCCAGTACGAGGACGCTTTCAGTCGATTGATCCGATACATGCCGATTTACGAAGGAGACGAAAGGATCAAGGCTCAGAAGTTTTTGGGAGGACTAAGTCTGAAGCTTCAGAAGGCATTGAGTAGTGCAAGTACCCAGACCTATGCAGAAGCGGTACTGTAAGCCTATACCACAGAGGCTAACCTGAGCTGGATTGACGCCATCCAAGGAGAAATTCAGCAGGGGAGCAGTCATAGAGCCGGCAAGAAGCTGGAACCCCAGAAGCCGAAATTCAAGCCTGGTACCTCATGCGCAAAATGCCAGAAGCAACACCCAGGAAAGCCGTGCCAGTTCGGGACAAAGGGGTGTTACAATTGTGGAGAAATAGGGTATCTCAACCAGAACTGCCCAAAGAAAGGAATTACTTGTTTCAACTGCCAGCAGACGGGCCATTTCGCAAAGGACTGTCCCAAGTGGGGTCACTCAGGGGTACTATTCCCCCGAGTGACGCCTACTCGGGGAAGGGGGGCACTCCCCCTAGCATAGGGGCACGGCCCCCACCAGGCAGCCGTGTGCTGCCTGGCAGCGCACGCAGCTGCCCATGGGGGCCGCGCCTGCCACCCCCGAGTGACCTCACTCGGGGGTGGTACCCTCTGGGTGGCCTTCTTTGGCCACCCAGGGGCTGCCACGTGGCGCTCTCTTGACCCGATTTCTTCAGCATTTACTCTGCTTTTATTATTTTATACATAACAATATTAAAATAACTTCATCATCAAAAATAATTATTTTTCACCATTAAAATGCAATTGGATTTTTGTCATTAAAAGATTTTCATCATTATATTAAAAGCAAAACATCAATTATCAAGAGCATACATTGTCTTTTGCTTTTGAAACATTTTACTTCATTTATCTAATTATTCAAAACTAATTTGTAAAAATCGTTTAGGAGATTTTTTTAAATCTTAATACTTAATTTTACTAATTTCTGACTAATATAGAAAATCATAGATCATTTTGATTTAACAACCTATTTGAAATTAATTTTTATTTAAAAATCATATTTTTGACAAATGACTTAGAGGATAAATTAATTTTATTTTTTATTATCAAAATCAAATATAAGAATAAAATATTACAAGCTACTATAAATTTAAATGATTACAAATATTTGTCCACAATTGGAAACAAGTGAATAAACACAAATATAGAAGGCAATAAAATATAAATAAATCAATAATCTCATTTTTTGATGAAGAGATTTGAAATAGACTTGAAGTATTTTCTTCACTCGCCTTGTGATTCTTCAATGGATATACGACGAAGCTTTGAGAGCCTTTGGATTATTTAAAAATTTGCTTAAGAGTATTAAAGAGTTTGTGGGTGCTTTGGATATGTAAAATATATAAATTTTGATATTTAAAACGAGCTTAAGGCTATTTATAAGCATTCTGAAATTACTATTGTATCACTATAGTAATGGTAAAAAATATGACCGTTTGAGCATTAAGAGTTAACTTTTGGCATACCAAGAGTTGACTTTTGGTCCGAATTTTGAAAAAATATTTTTATATAAAATTTTTATGTATTTTAAAATTATTTTAATTTTAATAAAAAATAATATTTTTGGTAATACATATATTATAAAAAAATATTTAATAAATTAATCCAAAAATACTTAGAGCTATAATTTATATATTTAAAAATATTATTTTTGTTAATAATCAAAGCACTAATTTATATATTCTTGAAAATATCATTTTTATTAATAATGAAAATTTAATTAAAAATTAAATAAGCAGATTGGCTCAACAGTAAAGATCACTTATTTAAGTGAAATTTAAAGTCATAAATGAGATTTAATTAATATATAATTAAAAATATTAATGCCCTAATTTGAACGTATGGTGAGTAAATTTATTGAATATAATAATTCAAAATAATGTTGTTCAAACAAATTTACAAAAAATATGTTTTTTTCTTATATGGTTGAGAAACAAGCACAATTTTATCACCCATTTGAAGGTATGGTGAGTAAATATGATATTTGGTCTCTTAATAATAAAAAAAAATTGATATTTAGTCTATAATATTAAACAAATAAATTTTGATAAAATAATATCTAAATTTCATTAAAAGACCTAAAAATTTTATAAAAAACCTAAAATATTAAAAAAACCTAAATTTCTTTAAAATACCTAAAAATTTAATAAAAAATATAAAATAATAAAAAACCTAAAAATTTCATAAAAAGCATGAAAATATTAAAAAAAGACTTAAATTTGATTAAAAAAACTAAAAAATTCAAAAAAATAATAAAAAAAAACCTGAAGAGACTTAAAAAAATTCAAAAAAATACCTAAATTTCATAAAAAAGACCTAAAATATTAAAAAAAACCTAAATTATATAAAAAGACTTAAAATATTAAAAATGACCTAAGTTTCATAAAAAGGCCTAAACATTTCATTAAAAAGACCTAAAAGTAAAACATATAAAATGAAATTTAGGTATTTTTTGAATATTTGTAGGTATTTTTTAATGATTTTTTAGATATTTTTATGAAATTTAAGTATTATTTAGTTATTATTTAGGTTTTTGAATGAAATTTTTAGGTATTTTTATGAAATTTAGTATTTTTTGAATATTTTAAAGTATTTTTTACTAATTTTTAGGTTTTCTTTATTATTTTTATATTTTTTATGAAATTATATATATTTGAATATTTTTAGTTTTTTTTTTACAAAAAATGGGTTTTTAATAAAATTTAGTTTTTTTATATCAAATTTAGTATTTTTTATTTAAAAAATTAAATATTAATTTTTATAATTATTGAAAGCTAAATGTTATACTTAATAAGAAGAAATTTTCTCCGAGAGGAAATTTATCATGGGAGAAATCAATTGTGTGTGAAGGAGGCTTGGAAGGAAGGTGGCTGCTGTGACTTGCAAATGCGAGTGCTGGCTTCCGGGTGGAAATATTTCACCGGAGAAAACTTGGCCTTCCGGGTCGAATTTATCCGAACGTGTCTCGTTAATTTAATTTTTTATATAATGTTACATTTTATGTATCCATTTATTTTTAATCACGGTATAAATTTAAAATAATAATTTTTAATATTTAAAATAATAATTTTTAATATTTAAAATATTGAATTCTAATGTTTTATATTTTAAAAATTAAATATTATATTTATTAATTGTTGAAGTGCAGTATCCATTGAGCATTTCTTTCTTTTTATACCTTGTTCCCCTCTCTTCAAAATTCCCAAGCAACTTGGGGTTGGCGAGAGAGAGAGAGAGAGAGAGAGAGAGATTCATCAACCTTCAATTGCTTGAGAGCGACGCAAATGGCGATTCCAGTCTACTAGGAGGCCACCATTTATTGCTTCCGATCTCTTCATCTCTCTCAAAAAAATCTCCAATTCTCGCAATAAGGTACTCTTCCTCTTCCCCTTTACTATTTTGTTGCGAACCCTAACCATAACTCTTGTCTTGAGGTGCAGTTAATGGGTTGTTTCCTTTTCCTTGATTTATAGGCAACAATATGTTTCTCTCCTTTTTTGTTTCCCCTGCTTTGATGTAAAGATACACACACATGTATAAATGTTTATGCGAACGCACAGTTGTTCTGTCATTTCAGACTGCAAGTGAGGTTTGAAGGGCTCCTGCTTTTTTTTTTTTTATTCGTTCAATCTTTAGTTCTTCTGTTTAGTGGCCGAAAAACTCGGCGAGAATCATTAAACATGAAATGAGATATAATGCGTTATATGGAGAGAGGTGGCTGGAGGTCTAGAATTGGGATTATATGGATTGCGTTTCTTACTGGGTGTGGTGGCTAAAAAATGTTGTGAATCTATGGTGTTATACCTAGGGTCTCACTGGATTTGTTTTCTTGGACAGGAATTATGCCACACTCACTTACACACACTCACCGCCTTAATCTTAAGAATAGATTTAATGAATTCATAGGAAGAAATAAATGTAATCAAAACAGAACAGAATGAAACAAATAAGAACCAGAAAACACAAACCACAAGCACCAGATTTTATCCTGGTTCGGATTACCTTGTTAGGACAACCCTACATCCAGTCTTGAACCTCCTCGAGCAGCCTCCTTTTATTCAAAGAATGATCAGTTACACAATTTGTTCTCTCCCTTCTATTTCCTGAGTACACCAAACCTTCGCCCCAAGATTACAAACCTGTCAAACTCTAGCCTTTCTCTCTAGCGATCAGTACTTGTTATAAACAGAAAAAAATTGAGAACTCTCTTTTGCCTGCTACCCTAGCCCTTATTTATAACAGTGGACGGATATTCCAATGAAAACTATTAAATATTTTCAGTTTAACCCCCCCAACTATCACTAATTACAATCTGGGATATAAACTTTTATTTAACGCTTCATTGACCCTCAAAATACACTGCTTTCATTGATCTTCTTATCCTATACTCTAGACAACTTTTAAAATATGAATTCCGTGAATTCAAATTAATGTTTCCGAAAGGAATCTTGCGTATTTTCACAAGGAAAGAATGGTTAGCTTTGTGAAGTAACCAATTTTTACGTCAATTGTATAAATCCTGATTGCAAATGATTTTTTTCTGTTAAATTGGTCGTATATTTATAAGATTAGCTCAACAGTTACTTTTTACCAGTAATCCCCAACCTATGTCACTGCTGACTGCTGCTTACTTTCCCCGCCCTCTCTCTCTCTCTCGGTTTAAACAGAGTTTACAGAAGTTTTTGAAAGGTGAAAGATCATGATCAAGCTTGTTACCGGAGGTTACTCATATGGAAAAGCATGGGATCACAAGGAGAGAACAGAGCTTGTACAGATTTTCATTTCGCATGATGATTATGCTATTAGATCCTTACAATTTCTTTATTCCGAGTATGGAAAGCTAGTTTTGTCTGACCCCCCTGATGGTAGCTCTATCGGAAACAGATTCAGCACAGTGAGTGTCCCAAACTTTGCACTAATGACTGCCGAAACCTTTTTGTCAATTAAATTTTCTCTATCTTTTTTTAGCAAACAGTGTGGTTAATCTAGATATAATTTTTTCTTTCCAGCAAGATGCCTCATAGACATAGCCAGCTTGTTGTACAACTCCTGTTAGGAAGACATCTTTTCTAAATCCAATGAAGCCTTTTGCATCTTACTAATTAAATTTTCAGTTCCATTAGGAATTGTATATCCTGATTCTTTTTTATTTCGTTTCCTTCATGTTCATTTTGCTTGACAGCACGAATGATTGTATGCGTTTGGTTATTGTCTACATAATTTACTTGCTATCCATTTAATTGTCCTATAAAATTATAGATGATGTTTCTAACAGTCTGTACACTTCAATAAGATGGTGATGACTATTATAAATATATTATACTTGATGATGTAAAATATAACCCATAATAAATGATTACTAGCTTGGACCAATGGTTAGGCCTTTTCAAGTTCAAGATTCAATCCCTATGAAGCTCCTCTATTGTTACCTGGGACCACAATTGAGAATCGCCCTAGGGCTAACTTGGGAGGACTCTCTGGCGCTCAAGTTATGGGGAGTATTGAGAGAATAATGTAGGCTGATGGCAGAGATAATAAAAAAGAAAAAAAATAATATCATTAGAGAGAGGAGAAGATGAATGTATGCGATGATGATAATTAATTACTGGGCTAATATTTATGGACTCGCAATGACACAGTCCTCCTGGGAGTCCTTGGTCTCTGCATGCATGGTCATCTACTTTTGACATGGATGTTGAATTGCCAAAACTCTTGTGGGGATAAGTTTTTTGTTTGAGATGGTGAATACTCCCTTGCTTTTTTGGGCCATTGCCTTTCCCTCGTCCCTTTGGATAGTGCCACATGGACAGGGCTATGCGTGATGGTGTGGCCACCAGGGTGGCCGCATGGGTGTAATTTAAGGTCGTTTGTGAGTTATGCCCGCATGCCACATAAATATAATTAAGTGGTTACAACGGTATCAATGCTATTTAACATATAAGGTCATAGACATTGAAATAAATTTGATATTTACTTGACCTGAATATTGACCGTTCATATTGGGCATTTCTAGAAAAAGACCCATATAATACACACGATGAGGCGTTGAACTAGAATGAAATGCATTGTTACTAATATGTAGATTAATCTTTTTTTTTTTTTTTTTTGGCTTGGTAATTGTAAATCAGTCTTCCAGGGTATGTGGCTTTATTGGTAGAACTAAAAAATTTGTTACATCATAAAAAGAACTACCAAGAATTAGCTTTTCCTGTCTTAATGTTAACTTGGTAACTACCCATCATCTCTGAACCGTGTAATCGTTTCTGATGAACAAAACCAGGTTACGCTCCAATATCCAGACGAGTTTCTAACATCACTAAAGGGAACTTATTGCCCTGAAAATTATGGCTATAGAAAATTGATTTCCATCGAGTTCGGTACCAACCTAGGCAGATATGGACCGTTTGGACAGGCGTACAAGGGTGGCGAGTATTTTGATTTCCAAATGGGCAACCATCGGTCATTCGGTGGATTTTACGGCACTGTCAGGAACGGTGCTCTAGAGTCCATCGGGGTCTATGTCAAGCCAATTTCCTGTTTGAGCAACCTCAACTCCGATCTACAGGTCAATGTCCGAAATCTGCCAGTAAAGCCAAAGTGAAGAATATCTATTCAGGCCTTTGATCTATTATCGATCACCACCTCTACATTAGTTGGTGTGATCATGCCTATTCTCGTTGGTTTATCTGCACTTTGTTATAGCTGGCTTCCCTTTTGTATTATTGCTTTTGGTTTATTTGCCCGAAGAGTCTCGTATGACATATAAATATAGCTTCTGCATGGTGCCGCCAATGATACAGACATTTTAACATAAGTTTTGAGCATATGGTTTGGGCGGGGCGTGCCAGGCCCAGACAGCTTCTAACACACACAACACAACATGGCACTTGATGGGCCCAGCTAGTCAATCAAGGCTGCTGCTGCTGCATCCTCCTCCTAATATGAAAGCTTAGTTAGGGTGTAAATGCAATTGATGGGTTCAACTGGCCCCGCATAATAAATTTGATTTACATATAAAACCTTGGACCAATGCTGCCAAAGTCTACCTCAGACAGCTTGTTGCTGTTGCTCACTTTCGATTGTCAATCCTGGCAAGCTCTCTTCTTTCCATTTTGACCAACTCCAATCCGTTTACTCAACACTCATTTAGTCGGGTAGTGTGACTTGCCAACAACATTTTTATACAAAATAACCAAATTCATTGATAATTGTTTTCATGACTATAAATATAGTGTCATTATCATTTTTAAGTGTGAATTGAATACATTTTAAGTATACACAATGTTTCATAAAGCATATGCATATCAAGTAAACTAACCAGGGTTTATATACCCATTCTCCTACATATATAAAATAAAGTCGCCCTATCTAAACAATAACGGTTGCAAATTTACATTGAAACGGAGAACTTGGCATTAATTATTTTTGTAACAACTAACAATATTACGTAATTTCCTATGTTGCATTTTTCACATATGTTTATCTCTTTTCTCCTCTAGATAAACATATATTAGATTTTATAAATAATAAAAAATAGCGCATATGTTCTCTAGTGTATTTCAAAAAATTTAATGAATAATTTGATAAAAATCTTGAAATGCTTTCCAATCTTATTTCGACTATTTTATATCTTTAATTCGAAAAACATTATAATTTTATTTTGATATAACCTTATCTTACTCATTTTAACAAATACTACCTTAAGTAGTCTTTATTAAAATAACCAAGATAAAATTGCATCAATATAAAATTAGAATATTTGTCAAATAAAGATATGAAATGGTCAAGATAATAATAATAAATATTATAATATTTTTATTAGACTATTTGTTAAATTTTTGAAATGCATTACTTGTGGGTCATATGGGTCATATGAGTCATTTTTTTTTATCTGTAAGATTCAAGATAAATTTATCTAAACAATCCCATATAAGAAGTCACATCATTTTTTTCTCAATGATTGTCAGATAAATTTAATAAATAATCTAAAAAAATATAACAAATAATCTGACAACAAATTTAGAATACAGCCCTATCATGACTATTTTATATTTTATTTTAAAAAATATTTTAACCTTATTGTGTTGAATATTTATTTTATAAGTAATAATGCATTCCATTTTATAGAAACTATAATTCTTGATAATGCACACGGGCCGAGTTAGGAATTTTAAGTAGGGTGGATAAAAATAAAATAAAATTAAAAAAATTAAAAGAAATTAAATTATTTAATTTTTATTTTTAATTATTAAAGTATTTTTTAAATTTTACAATAATTTTTAAAAAATCATTGTGAAATTTATTTTTTAATTATTAAATTAATAAATTTTGTGGACTTTGTTAACCGTTGTAAAATTTAATTTAATTTTATGTTTCACCCATTTAAATTATTTTATATATTTAAAATTTAAATAAATATATTTGATTGATGAAAACAATATCTTGAAAAATGTTTTCATTTCTTTCAACCCATTTCTCATTATTACAGCTTAATAAATCATACAAACAGTAAAAAAAAAAAAAAATTCTAATTCACCCATGCTCAATGCTAATATTTGTCGAACATAATTGGTCTAAGTTCATCGACAAAATCACCGACGATTCTCGGATCCAGTTCTAGAATAGGGTTGGTTTTTGGGTGAAATTGATTTTAAATATTTTGAAGGTTTGCATAAGAGTCTACAAACTCTTTCAAAAAGACTAGAAAAACTTGCAGATTGTTAACCTAAAAATCACACATAATTAACAAATTAAATCCAGAAACTCAAAAAAATTAAGAATTTATGATTCATCATACCTGCTGTTGGAGGGCAAAAAGTAAAGCTAATAAAACTATACTAAAAGTAAAGCTAATAAAACTAAAAACTTAAGTTGTTGTAGATCGGGATTGATTTCACGACGATAAAGTAATCGGATTCAAGATCCAACGATCGAATTTTGTAAAATAAATTATTTATAGAGCTTTCGTAGAAGAGTTAAAGAAGGAGGAAAACAAACGAGAGAGAAGAAGACATGTGGCTGAGCGAAATCCGGAGACATGTGGGGGAGTGAAATTTGAAGACATGTTAGAGAGAAATTAGTGGGAAACAATTGAGAAGGGATAACTTTTCGAGCAGTAGTGGTGTGGTGAGGCCCATGAAAGTGAGGGTGAGGAGGGGAAACGTGAGAATAAGGGGTAAAATATAAATTTAAAATAAATATAATATATATTTTTAAAATTTTATTTAGTTGTGGGTAGTTGCCTCCTGCCCCTACGATAGATCTGCCATTGATAACCATCTCTCATAATTGAGCTAACGACAATAAAAACATTCTGATGATGGTTTTTGGGACCGACCATCACGTGCCACCTCTGCGACTGGACCTCGTGAATGGAATCTCGGACTTGGGGATGTCGGACCTCGGGTGTAGAACCTGCAAAACAATGGAGGGTCGGGGCTAGGATCCCCCGGGGTGGACTCCGACGTTCAAATCAGTAGAGTAAATACGAGTAGAAGTAAATGAGAGAGCTGTAGAGCTTGAATATACCTGACGAGAGTCCTTGTCTTTTATAGGCAAACCCGTTTTGGGTACCAGAGATGAGCGGGCACGACTCCCGAGAATCTCGGTCAAGTTGGAACAGGTCTTGCGGTTCGGCCCGGATTTCCCGGGCTCCGCTCCGGAGTATTGACTTGCCACGTGTCGATCTCTCAGGTGATCCGCGTGACAGGTGAAACTATCAGCGCGTAGGGGTATCCTAGTAATTTCAGTTGGTGCCACGTCACATTCTATACTTTTTCATATACTTACCCTTCTTATGTTTTATTTATATTTTTTCTTTCTAAAATAAAAAAAAATATTATGTTTTGAGATATTAATGCCAAATGATTTGCAAGAGAGAGACACACACAAGTATTTATATAAATGTAGAATGGTTGTTGATATTAAATGCCCCACAATGTCACAGCTCTAGATTCCATTGGTGCTATTTTCAAGGCCACGAGCATGTGTGGGCTAAGGAGAGGGAGGGAGGGACACGTGATCTAAAAATTAAAAAAAAATAAAATTGGGCATGGGTGAGGTGGGGTGATACTTATATTCATCATTTTTGTTTAAAAAATTAAATTATATATATAATAACATTTTTTTAAAAAAAACAGGGTGGGCAAGTGGGGTGGGGTGCTAGTGATAATCAGAAAAAAATTAAAAAAAATAAATTATGTATGTATAATAACATTTTTTGTCCACTCTTGACTGGACATGGCTCTGCCCCTGAATTAATGCATTCTATTTTATGGATAATGCTACACGAACGTAATAATGAGCAGAAAGTTAGACAACTCTAACTTCTTGAGATATTTTAACACCAAAATATCGTGAGAGATTGACATGTTTTAAAATACCCACCTAAATATTTTTGAATTAATTTTTGACCCGCCCATTTTCAAACCCACCAAAGAATAAAACCACCCTCTCTGAAATCTCTCACTCTTTCTCTCAAAACCACCATTTCTCAACCCCTCCTCTCTCTCTCTCTCTCAAGATCACTCTCTCTCCCCCATTCTTTCTTTCAAACCCACCCTCGCGGGTTGCAGCATCCGCCTTCGCCCCCCCTACCCCATCGCGAGCACCGTTCGCTGTTGCCCCTGCCTCTGTCGGTCGCACCGCCTCGCCCCCACCACCGGCCGCAAACCAACGTCGCCCCCCCATAGCGTCGCTCGGACCGTCATCCCCCCCTACAACGTCGCTCGGACTGCCGCGCCCCCACCCGTCATCACCCCTCCCTCCGCCACAAGCAACCGCCTGCACCTACCACACTGCCGGCCCCTCATCGCTGCTCGGATGGCCACCCGCTGCTGCTGTCCGCCCTCACCGGGTCGCCCCCTGGCGGGACGCACATACATTTACATAGATTTGTATTTTTTTTTTTCTTTTTACTTGGTTGATTTTTTGATTGTGTTAGGAGTTTCTGGTTTGGGTTTACAGAATATTAAATTTATATGATATTGTCAAAAAATGAAATTTCTGCTAGCGAATGTTGTAGTCGGAATAAGAATATGATTGAAGACTTTGACGAGCAAGATGAAAATGTTAAATATTATTTTGTTTGTAATTATTTTACTTCTTATAATTCTGAAAATTAAAAATTTATTATTTGTTTGTAAATTTAGTTTTCAAAAAATTAAAATTTATGTAATTAATTTTATATTATAAAATTTATGTAATATAATTAATTTTATATTATGTAATATATTTAAAAAAATTATCAAAATTTGATTAAAAGTTTAAGTGTAACAGTTTAAGATTAGATTTAACAATATTTAATCAAAATCACTATAATAAAAATTATATATCAAAACTTAATAAAAAGAAAAATTAAAGTTCAGGAGACTTCAACTTGAGTTCTTGATCTCGCTCACTCGTAATTTCACCCGTAATTTGGTTTTTAGATGAAAGCCCTTGTGTTGGTCATTTGGAGGCTTCAACAAATTGACTCGGTGCCATGTATGAGCTGACTATACTTAAGGGATCATTTGCACAATCAGTGTAGCAGTTTTTTAAACCTAATTGATTGTGAGGATTCAACCTAGATCGGGATTGAAATATGACAAATCTAATTTTTTTAAATATATTTCATAAAATAAAATTAATTATATTACATAAAATTTTTAATATTAAATTAATTACATAAATTTTAAAAAATTTACACTCAAACAACAAATTTTTCATTTTCAAAATTACAAAAACTAAAATCATCATCTCTTCTTAATTTTCCACATTCACAACCAAATTTTCATCAACACATAAAAAAATAACAGAAGAAAATAGAAAAATTAAAGTAAAAAAATAAAAAGATTTAAATTTATAAAAAATATATAAATGTATGCAAAGGGGGCGACGGAGGGGGTGGGGCGGGCGACCGTGTAGGGGCGGAGGGCCGGCGATAGCTGTCGGAGCGACGGTGTGTGGGGGACGACCGTGGTCAGTGGCCGGTGGTAGAGGTGACGACGACGGCGGGAGGTGTTCGCGGTGTTGGCGGAGGAGACGGCTATGCGAGTGGGGGGTCGACGGCGAGCGGTTTTGGTGGGGGAGATGGCAGGTGACGACAGTGGCGCCCTTCTTGGGCGACGGCAGTGCGAGCAACGGTGGCGAGGGTGACGGTGACGGCGGTGCGAGCGACTGTGTGGGGGGCGGACGCTGCAACCGGGTTTGAGAGGGAGAGATAAGAGTGGGCTTTGATAGAGAGAGAGAGTGAGGGAGAGATAAGAGTGCGTTGGTTTGAGAGAGGGCGGTTTTGACAGAGGGAGAGAGTGAAAGTGAGAGTCAGAGGTGAGGGTGAACTTGTCTTTTACGTTAAGGGCTAAATACGTAATTTTGTTAGAGTTGTTTAACTTTATGTCTAAGTTTCCATTTGTGTAGCATTATCCCTATTTTATAGAAACAACAACTATGGGCACATGTCACTTGTATGTCGTGTTGAATGTTTATTAAATGTTATAAAAATATTTAACTATATAACTGTGATAAAGTATTTTTAATAGGATTGTGAAGTATATAATTAATAACACTTTTAAAAGATTTAGTTTGTCAATTTATTACTTGTGTAAACAACTCCCTATCACGGTTTATTATGAGTTATATATTTTTTATATATATATAAGGTTCATTGATTTTAGTGATGTTATATGGTAGTGTTTGTTAGAGTTATATAGTAATTTCAAATATTATTACGATTGTTTTGGTATAGAATAGCAGCAAGATTTATCTCTTCCCTGTGTCGGGCATAGAGTTGGCAATGGTTCGGTTTGGTTTCAGTTTTTGCCAAAACCATAACCAAACCAAATTTAAATTACTAAAACCAAAACCGAACCATTACCCATTTGGTTTTAAAAATTTAAAACCATAACCAAACCATTCGATTTTGGTTCGGTTTCGGTTTAACCATGGTTTTTTTAGTTTAATCCATATCAACAAATAAAGACAAACAGCATTCATAAATTTTTTTGATAATTTCACAACAAACAAAGATAAATTCTAATAAAGTTACCTTATTCTTGCATAAAGTTACAAAACTTATTGGATATAAAATCACATTTCCAAACCGACAATTGTTAAAATCAATAAATTAATATGTGCATAATTAAATTGTAATTTAAGCTAAAAAAAATTAGCTACGAAAGTTAATACCTTCATCAACAATATTAATATATTCTTTGTAAATTGATGCATATCCATGTGAAATGAATGAGGTAATTTCATCTAACAAAATTGTAAATATAAAAAATAAATTAATATGAAGAGAGATGAGGCAGAGAGCGAGAGATAGCAAGGGTGAGCGAGAGCAAGAGGGGTCGAGCCCTAGCGAGAGCAAGAGAGATCTAGCGAGGGCGTGTGAGAGAAAGAGAGATGCAGAGAGCGAGGGCGACTGGTGAGCTTGTGCGGAGGAGTAAGAGAAATGAGGTAGAAAGGGTGAGAGAGATCGAGGGCAAGCGAGAACAGGGGCCGAGCCCTAGCGAGAGCAAGAGAGATCCATTGAGGGCTAGCGAGAGCAAGAGAGATGCAGAGAGCAAGGGCGAGGGCAGGCGAACGAGCGAGAGGCAGCGAGGGTGAGAGAGAGTGAGAGCGAGGTTGAGAGATGAAGGAGAAGAGAAGGGGAAAAGGGTTTGCAAGCGAGGCAATTGGGCTGGGGTGGGCTAGGCTCAGGTGGGCGAGGTTGTATATAATATATATTATATATACATATTATATTATATATATTCGGTTCGGTTCGGTTACCCACCATTCGGTTCGGTTTCGGTTCGGGTTTTGGTTTGGTTTTAGTAAAAACTATAACCAAACCATACCCATTGAAACAGTGTTCGATTTTTTTCCGAACCAAACCATTACCCAGTCAAACGGTTTTTAACCGCGTTGATCAGTTCGGTTTCGGTTCGGTTCCCCACGATTTCGGTTGCAATTGCCATTCCTGACTCGAGCATCCCCGACGTAGGCCCCCCTCTCCACCATCACCCATGTGGCAACCCCACCCCTCCAATTATTCCCACATACATATATACATACATTTAATTTTATATTTTTTAAATATTATTATAAATTATTATCTAAATAAATTATTAATTCTAGTTTATTCGTTGCAATTACTTTAATAATTACAATTATAACCATAATTAATAAAAAAAATAATTATAACAAAATTTATACATATTTTATGTATTTTTAATTGTGTATGCCAGATATAAGTGTAACTGAATTGATCAAATTACTCATAGTGATTTGATGTGATTTAATTTGGGAGGATCGAAATAAAAAGTCTAACTAGATGAGGGTTTTAAGTCTATTATTAGCTGGATTACGTTAGTGTCGGGCGGGCAACATAAACTGTTTGATATTTTTAATTTTTTTGATTTTTCAATCTGTTTGATTTGAGCATCTATTCGATCGAGTTAGTTTGATTTTAGAAAAAAATTAGTCTGTTCAATTTGAGTAATTCAATCGATTTGGTTACATTCATATCTCAGTCCATCCAATAACAGACTTAAAACCCCCTCCAATTAGACCCCTTATTTTGCTTCCTCTCCAATTAAATCACGTCAAACTTTTTTGAGTAACTTGATCAATTTGATTATACTCATATTTAATGGATACAGTTAAAAAAGACATAAAATATATATAAATTATGTTATAATTAAAAAAGTAAATAAATTATTTATTATAATTATAATTGTAATTATAAAAGTAATTGTAACTTTAATTGAACAAACTAAAATTAATAATTTATTTAGATAATAATTTATAATAATATTTAAAAATATATAAAATTAAATATATGCATGCATGTACGTGGGGATAATTCTGGAAGGGGGTGGCTTGTACTTGGGGGTATACATGGATGATTGTGGAGAGGGGGGCTCGCGTCGGACAATATAAGAATACCTAACACGAGTAAGAGATCAATCCTGAAAATAGTAGTATTATAAAAGAGTAGCAATAACAAGAAATATACCATAGCATTCATAAGATCATTCTAAAAACTAATTTTACCAAAATTAATATTGATTGTGTTTATGTGTCTATTTAAAAATGTGAATTCTAAACTTGCCTAATAATATCAAAATTAATGTACTCTGGCCACTTCCTGGAAGCACCAACTCTCTCTCTCTGCTGCTCATTCCAAGCCTAACCACAAAATGAACAAAACCGATCACCCATAACACAAACCACCATGATAAAAATTATAAGCTTAATCTCATTCAGTTCCAATATCGAAATTTGATTTTCTTTTTTTCTTTTTTCAAGAAGAATAACAACTAAATTTCAACAGAACTTCAAACGCAATCGATCCTTTTTCACTACTTTCCTTTTTAGTTTGTCGATAATTTTACAAGCAACTTCGACTGTGAACTTTTTTCTAGAAGCAGTTTCTGAAAAAAGATTCAAGGCAAAGAATTTTGTCTCGTTTCCAAAAACAGGTTTCAAAACCCCCTAACAAGCTGCCATGAACATGAGAGAGTGATATAATAGTGCAGCAATGGCACCAACCCAAGAGGGGATAAATTGGGTTATTTTTAAAAATTTGATTGGACTTGAATTTTTTTAAAAAAAATTCTATTTATAACCATAATTTTTGTTTTTCGTAACCAGCGTAAGTAAAATATTAGTTTTTACTATTTGCAATTAGATTGATTACTTTTTGCAACTATTTTTATTCCAAACACTCATTCCTCAAAAAACACCCACCACGCGCAACAAACCCTCTTCGTCTTCAGACCACTCCTCACATCAAACCCTCTTTAGACCACTGCCCTCCTGTCATCGCCCTCTTCGCTGGAGTCGTTTGCCTCGCCCGTCCTTTTCGTTAGAGTCTCTCGCTTTCTCGCCAAAATTGCAGAAGCTAAGTAAGTAAATTTGAAGATTTAATTTGATACTGTTGGAGTTGGACATCTGGTACATCTCCATTGCCATCGTGTGATATTGCAGGAGCTAGACATTTAGTACATCTCAACTCTTAACATAATCAAGTTTAAGTTCAGTTCGACTAGTTCAACCACCAAGAGTATCGAGAATTACATATAATTGTTATTAGTTGTTATTTGTTGTATTACTAGAATTATAATTTTTGAATGTGAATTAAGTTATTTGTAATAATATTTTATTTTAGTATTTATTGTTAGATTTTATTTAATTTAATTTATAATAAAATATCACAAATTTAATATAAATTTTAAAGAAATAAAAATAAATATAATTTTATTATTATTTACATTTAACTAAAAAAAACTAAAATTAAAGAAACATTAACACAAAAAAATTATAAAACTTTAAAACAAAAACTCACTTTACTCACATTATTATTAATTAAAAATAAAATACTCCCGAATCTTGGGATTCGGGAAAGCCGAAGAACCCCGAACCTGTCATTAAATATATGATTGTGTGTGTGTGTGGATTTTTGCTGTAATCTGTGCATGAAGTACGATATAGACAAGCAGGGAGAGAGAGATATTAGCTGTTCAAGGTAGCAAGGAACATATGATCTGGCAATTAGATCTTTAATTAATTAACATCCCCACCTTCTTATTCGGAATGGGATTTCCTCCAGACATCTAATAATTAATATAAAAATTAACTGATTTATTATTATAGAATAAAAAATATTTTATTAACGATCACATATTCATCACTTGTCATAGTTTTTTAAGCAATTCAAATAACTATTAAAGTATTATATAATTTTTGTACAAAAAAATCTCTGAAAGTGCTTGGCGCCATTTTCTTTTAATTAATCACACCTAATTTTGAAAGATACGAATTCTGTAGTCAACGCAGGCGTGTCAAATTTGAACAGCAGCTCGCAGAAAGCTGTTGGCTAATTACTTGAGTCAGGATGCAGGGAATTCTGGAATTCTTCGATTTGGAGACTCCCTGAATCGTTGGATCTGGGACATATCAACTCATTCGAATCTAAAAATTCAGGCACAATAATTCTCCTAAATTGAAGGATTCAAGGGATCCATGAATTCCCCGAATCCGTCAGTTTGAAGACTCAAGAATTCCTCATATCGTTTGATTTGGGACATATCGACTCCCTCGAATCTAAAGATTCGGAGCACAATGGTTCTCCTGAATCCAAGGATTTGGGAGATTTTTGAGCTCCCGAATCCCTCGATTCAGGACACATCGACTCCCCTGAATCTTCATCTTTGATTAGGAGACTTAAAGTGTTCCGATACTCAATTTTTCTGTCAGTTGATTCAATGTAATTAACTAATAATAAAAAAACAAAGACAAAAAATTTTCAAAACTTTAAGGACTTCATCTTCAATCAATTTGTATTGTTTTTTGTCGGAATAGAAATACTTATTATTTTTTTTGTCAAACTCTAGCGTAAATATTTGCGTATAATAATCTTTTATGGTTGACAATAATTATTAATTAGCTATGGCAAGGAGAATTGGACCGAACAATGTTCAATGTTGAATAATAATGATTGCGTTGGATGAGTAAAATGACTATTTTAAGAATATTAAAAGTGAGTTATAGAAAGAAAAAGTGAAATTGCAAATAGAATTTCCATTTCCCAAATTAAAATTCTTAATTCAATATATATATATAAGTTTGAGCACATGAAAAAACAAGGGAACGTGCGGTAGGAGTGGCAGCGTGCGCATGCTGCTGCTATGGGTTCGAGTTTCCCCAACGCCTCTTGAATTAATTTTCTTTTAAAATATTATATGTAAGTTTGGTTATATATAAATTCATGCGCTTATAAAACAAAGAAAGCTGCCGCTGGAGTGGTTGTGCATGCACTTTAGGTGCTTCTTGTGGCAGGTTCGATTTTGCTTATGTTTATTTATTTAATTAATTTTTAAGTTCTTTACAAAATAATTTTTATATAGCATTTTTAATCAAATTTTCCACAAGTTTTTTTTTTGGCAGTAGATTGCTGAAATTAATTTCCAATCAACATGTTTTTAATTAATTAAAAACATACTGTTCAAAATGTCATTAAAAAAATTATCACAAGATATTTTGACATTGAATTTAATTTTCATTCAATAAATTTGATCAAATAGAAACATAACATTTCAAATGTCATCAAGAAATTTATAACAAGATTTTTGATATTTAATTATATGATAAAATTAATTTTGATACTTAAAGAAATCATATAAAAGAAATTTAGAACACCAAGATAATAATCATAACAAAATAACTTTATCATCAAAAATAATTATTTTTCACCATTAAAATGCAATTGAATTTTTGTCATTAAAAGATTTTCATTACTATATTAAAGACAAAACATCAACTATCAAGAACATATATGGTCCTTTACTTTTGAAACATTTTACTTCATTTATTCAATTATTCAAAACTAATTTGTAAAAATCATTTAGAAGATTCTTTTAAATCTTAATACTTGTTTTGTTAATCTTCAACTAATATAGAAAATTATAAATCATTTTGATTTAACAACCCATTTAAAATTAATTTTTGTTTGAAAGCTATATTCTTAACAAATGACTTGAAGGATAAATTGATTTTATTTTTCATTATCAAAATCAAATACAAAAGTAAAATATCACAATCCACTATAAGTTTAAATGATTATAAATATTTGTCCACAATTAGACACAAATGAATAAACACAAATATACAAGATAATGAAATATAAATAAATCAATAATCTCAATTTTTGATAGAGAGATTCGAAGTAGACTTATAGCTTTCTTTACTTGCCTTGTGATTCTTTGATGGATATACAACGAAGCTTTGGGAGCATTTGGATTGCTTGGAAATTTGCTTAATAGGGTCACAGAGCCTCTAGGTGCTTTGAATATGCAAAATGTGCAAATCTTGATATTCAAAATGAGTTTGAGATTCTTTATAAGCATTCTTAAAATTACTACAACGTCACTGTAGTAACAATAAAAAAATATGACCATAGGAGCATTAAGAGAAGAGTCGACTTTTGGCATACCAAAAATCGACTTTTGGTCCAGATTTAAAAAAAATATATTTTTATATAAAATTTTTATGCATTTTACAATTATTTAAAAATAATTTTAATCAAAAATAATATTTTTGGTAATACATATAATATAAAAAATATTTAATAAATTAATCAAAAATACTGAGAAGCTATAATTTGTATATTTAAAAAAAATTATTTTTGTTAATCATCAGAACACTATAATTTATATATTCTTAATTTTTTTTTTGTTAATCATCAAAATATAATTAAAAATTAAATAAGTAAATTGGCTCAACACTAAGAATTACTTATTTAAGTGAAATTTAAAGCCGTTAATGAGATTTAATTAATATATAATTAAAAATATTAATGCGCTAATTTGAAGGTGTGGTGAGTAAATTTATTGAATATAATAATTTAAAACAATGTTGCTCAAACAAATTTATAAAAAATATGTTTTTTTGTTATATGGTTGAGAAACAAGTACAATTTTATCACCGATTTGAAGGTATGGTGAGAAAATATGACATTTGGTCTTTTAAAAATAAAAAAGTTTAATACTTAGTCTATAAGATTAAAAAAATCAACTTTGATAAAAATGTTATCTAAATTTCATAAAAAGACCTAAAAATTTTATAAAAAATCTAAAATATTCAAAAAAGACCTAAATTTCTTTAAAATACCTAAAAATTTAATAAAAAATACAAAATAATAAAAAACCTAAACTTTTCATAAAAAACATGAAAATATTAAAAAAAAGACTTAAATTTGGTTAAAAAAACTAAAAATTTCATAAAAATATCTAAAAATAATAAAAAAAAACCTGAAGAGACTTAAAAATATTAAAAAAATACCTAAATTTCATAAAAAGATCTAAAAATTTAATAAATAAGACCTAAAATATTCAAAAAAAAACCTAAATTATATAAAAAGACTTAAAATATTAAAAATGACCTAAATTTCATAAAAAGACCTAAAAATAAAACATATAAAATGAAATTTAGGTATTTTTTGATTATTTTTAGGTCTTTTTTGAATATTTAAGTCCTTTTGAATTTTTAGGTACATTTTTATGATTTTTTAGATATTTTTATGAAATTTAAGTATTTTTTAGTTATTATTTAGGTTTTTTAATGAAATTTTTAGGTATTTTTATGGAATTTAGTTTTTTTTGGAATATTTTTAAGTATTTTTTTTACTAATTTTTAAGTTTTCTTTATTATTTTTATATTTTTTATGAAATTTTTAGGTATTTTTTGAATATATTTTAGTTTTTTTTAAAAAAGGGTTTTTAATAAAATTTAGTTTTTTTGTATCAAATTTAGTATTTTTTATATAAAAAATAAATATTAATTCTTTTAATTATTGAATGACTAAATGTTATACTTACTTAATAAGAAGAAATTTTCTCCGAGAGGAAATTCATCATCAACATGCCACTTCATGGAAGAAATCAATTGTGTGTTAAAGAGGCTTGGAAGGAAGGTAGCTGCCGTGACTTGCACACGCGAGTGCTGGCTTCCGGGTGGAAATATTCTACCGGGGAAAACTTGGCTTTCCGGGTCGAATTTATCCGAATGTGTCTCCTTAATTTAATTTTTTTTATATGACATGACATTACATGTAATCATTTACTTTAAATTACTATGAATTTAACAAATTAAATATTATATTTATTAATTGTTGAAGTGCAGTATCTATTGAACATTTCTTTCATAAACCTTGTTCCCCTCTCCTCAAATTTCCCAAGCTGCTTGTGCAATGATTTCAAAATTCCCAAGCAACTTGGGGTTGGCGAGAGAGAGATTCATCAATCATCTGTTGCTTAAGAGCGACGCAAAGGGGCGATTCCAGTCTATTATTAAGAGGTCACCATTTCTTGCTTCCGATCTCCTCATCTCTCTCACAAAAATCTCCAATTTTCGCAATAAGGTACTCTTCCTCTTCCGCTTTATTATTTTCTTACGAACCCTAACCATAACTCTTATCTTGAGGTGCAGTTAATGGGTTGTTTCCTTTTCCTTGATTTCCAGGCAACAATATGTTTCTCTCCTTTTTTGTTTCCTCTGCTTTGATGTAAAGATACACGCATATGTATAAACGTTTATGCGTACGCACAGTTGTTCTGTCATTTCAGACTGCAAGTGAGGTTTGAAGCGCTTCTGCCTTTGTTTTTTTATGGGTTCAATCTTTAGTTCTTCTGTTTAGTGGCCGAAAAACTCGGCGAGAATCATTAAACATGAAATGAGATATAATGCGTTATATGGAGAGAGGTAGCTGTAGGTCTAGAATTGGGATTATATGGATTGTGTTTCTTACTGGGTGTGGTGCCTAAAAAATGTTGTGAATCTATGGATTCCTCCGAATCCAAATAAATGTTTCCGAAAGGAATCTTGTGTATTTTCACAAGGAAAGAATGGTTAGCTTTGTGAAGTAACCAATTTTTAAGTCAATTGTATAAATTCTGAATGCAAATGATTTTTTCTGTTAAGTTGCTCGTATATTTTTAAGATTAGCTCGTCAGTTACTCTTTACCAGTAATCCTCAACCTAAATATGTCACTGCTGACTGCTGCTTACTTTCCCCGCCCTCTCTCTCTCTCTCTCTCTCTCTCTCTCTCGGTTTAAACAGAGTTTACAGAAGTTTTTAAAAGGTGAAAGATCATGATCAAGCTTGTTACCGGAGGGTACTCAGTTGGAAAAGCATGGGATCACTAGGGGAGAACCGAGCTTGTACAGATTTTCATTTCGCATGATGATTATGCTATTAGATCCTTACAATTTCTTTATGCTGAGTCTGGAAAGCTAGTTTTGTCTGACCCCCCAGATGGTAGCTCTATCGGAAACAAATTCAGCATGGTGAGTGTCCCCAACTTTGCACTAATGACTGCCGAAACCTTTTTGTCAATTAAATTTTCTCTATCTTTATTAGCAGACAGTGTGGTTAATCTAGATATAATTTTTTCTTTCCAGCAAGATGCCTCATAGACATAGCCAGCTTGTTGTAGAACTCCTGTTAGGAAGACGTATTTTCTAAATCCAGTGAAGCCTTTTGCATCATACTAATTAAATTTTCAGTTCCATTAGGAATTGTTTATCCTGATTCTCTTTTATTTCGTTTCCTTCATGTTCATTTTGCTTGAGAGCACGAATGATTGTATTCGCTTGGTTATTGTCTACATAATTTACTTGCCATCCATTTAATTGTCCTGTAAAAGTATAGATGATGTTTCTCTGTACACTTCAATAAGATGGTGATGACTATTATAAATATATTATACTTGATGATGTAAAATATAACCCATAATAAATTATTACTGGCTTGGACCAATGGTGAGGCCTTTTCACGTTCAAGATTCAATCCCTATGATGCTTCTCTATTGGCACCTGGGACCACAATTGAGAATCGCCCTAGGGCTAACTTGGGAGGACTCTTTGGCGCTCAAATTATGGGGAGTATTGAGAGAATAATGTAGGCTGATAGCAGAGATAATAAAAAATAAATAAATAATATCAATAGAGAGAGGAGAAGATGAATGAATGCGATCATGATAATTAATTACTGGGCCAATATTTATGGACTCGCAATGACACAGTCCTCCTGGAATTCCTTTGTCTCTGCATGGTCATCTACTTCTTTTGACATGGATGTTGAACTGCAAAAACACTTGTGGGGATAAGTTTTTTGTTTGAGATGGTGAATACTCCCTTGCTTTTTTGGGCCATTGCCTTTCCCTCGTCCCTTTGGATAGTGCCACATGGATAGGGCTATGCGTGATGGTGTGGCCATCAGGGTGGCCGCATGGGTGTAATTTAAGGTCGTTTGTGGGTCATGCCCGCATGCCACATAAATAAATATAATTAAGTGGTTACAACCGTATCAATGCTATTTAACATGTAAGGTCATAGACATTGAAATATATTTTATATTTACTTGGCCCATTCATATTGAGCATTTCTAGAAAAAGACCCATATGATACATACTATAAGGCATTGAACTAGAATGAAATGCATTGTTACTAATATGTAGATTTATTATTTTTGTTTTTTGGCTTAGTAATTGTAAATATGTCTTCCAGGGTATGTGGCTTTATTGGTAGAGACAGAAAATTTGTTATATCATAAAAAGAACTACAAGGAATTAGTTTTTCCTATCTTAAGTGTTAACTTGGTAACTCTCCATCATCTCTGAATTGTGTAACTATTTCTGATGAACAAAACCAGGTTACGCTCCAATATCCAGAGGAGTTTCTAACATCACTGAAGGGAAGTTGGGACTATGGGAAATTGACTTCCATCGAGTTCGGTACCAACCTAGGCAAACATGGACCGTTTGGACAGGCGTACAAGGGTGGCAAGTATTTTGATTTCCAAATGGGCAACCACCGGTCATTCGGTGGATTTCACGGCACTGCCAGGATCAGTGTTCTGGATGGCGGTGTTCTGGAATCCATCGGGGTCTATGTCAAGCCAGTCGCCTCGTTGAGCAACCTCAACTCCGATCCCAGGTTAAAGTCCTGAAATCTGCTAGTAAAGCCGAAGTGAAGAATATCTATTTATACCTTTGATCTATTATCGATCACCACCTCTACACTAGTTGGTGTGATTATGCCTATATAGTCGTTGGTTTATCTGCACTTTGTTATAGTTGGTCTCTTTTTTGTAAGGACCATACTATTGATATATCAAGAGTTACATTTTGAGCTACTTAATGCATCTAAAATGACAAAAATACTCCTTGCACCTCATCATCTTGTACCGTCCGACCGTTTTATGTGAGGGATAATTTAGTTATGCATCTCATCGTCTCATGTTGTCTCATCACGTTAAATGAGGAATATTTTTATCATTTTACATGTATTGTATAACTTAAAAGATAGTAATAGCATTTTTTTTTTTTGTAATTATTGCCTTTGGTTTATTTACCTTTAAGAGTCTCGAATGACATAAATATAGCTTCTGCATGGTGCCGCCAATGATACGGACATTTTAACGTAAGTTTTGAGCTTATGGTTTGGGCGGGGCGTGCCATGCCCAGGAGGTTCGGGCGACGCTGGAGGTCCCGCGCATGAAACTGCCATGGGCTCCCTGAAAAATTAATTTAATACCACGCAGGCCAATGGCTCACTCGGATATTAAACTGATAAAGAACAGATACTACACTGGCCCTTAGCCGGAAGGCCGAGAAAGGTATGCTTTGATGGTCCACGGGCTTCCTTTTATTCAGCTCTTCTGTTGCCTCCTATTGGCGAATGGCCCATGTGGGAAACCGGAACAAAACATCGTGATTTGGCAATCTGTTGGTTCACAAGTGGCATAGAAATGCTACTGCCCGTTAGTCTGATGTTACGTTTCATTAAAAGAAAAATGTAATGCTAACTAATATTTAAGGTGGACTCAAACAATTTTTTGGTTAGTAAAATATTATAAAATTTGGTGTATATATTATCAATTAATATATACACCAAATTTTATTAAAAAAAATTTTAGGTCGTTTGTGGCTCATGCCCCCATATCACATAAAAAGATGTAAAAATTTAATAAAGAACACCTAGAAAATAAGAAAAAACTTAAATTTCATAAAAAGACCTAAATTTCATAAAAGGCCTAAAAATTTCATTAAAAATAACTAAAAATAAAACATAATAAATGAAATTTAGGTATTTTGATATTTTTAGGTCTTTTATGAAATTTAGGTATTTTTATAAAAAATTTAGGTCATTTTTAAATATTTTAGGTCTTTTTATGAACTTTAAGTCTTTTTAAATTTTTACGTATTTTTTATGAAAATTTTAGATATTTTATTAAATTTAAGTATTTGTTTAATTACTTTTAGGTTTTTTAATGAAATTTTTAGGTATTTTTATGAAATTTAGTATTTTTTAATATTTTTAGATATTTTTTACCAAATTTTTAGATCTTTTTTATGAATGTCTCAGGTATTTTTGAATATATTTTAGGTTTTTAAATAAAATTTATAGGGTTTTTAATGAAATTTAGCTTTTTTTTACCAATTTTTTTTTTTCATATTAGAGATCAAATGTCAATTATTTTAATTGTTGAGGGACTAAATGTTATAATTACGTATTAAAGTTAATTTGATGTGTCTTGCTAGCTTTTTTTTTATGTGACATAACATTTTATATATTGTAAATAATGGTTATATTTATTTTTAGTTATGGTAAGAATTTAAGATAATAATTTTTAATAATTAAGATATCAAATTTTAGTATTTTACATTTTAAAAATTAAACGTTATATATTTTAATTGTTGAAAGACAGCTGTATTTCTACAACATTTCATCTATAAAACTTGTTTCCCTTTCTTAAAAATTCCCAAAGATGGCCTTAGAAAAAACAGTGCAATGCTTTCTCTACCATTAAGGTTCCAGAAGTGTTTAATAGAGTTGGAAAACGGGTAAATTAGGTTGGGCCAAATTTAGCCTACAAAGAAGGCAGGCCAGGTCGAGCAATGAAAAATATGGGTCTGACATGATCTTATGACCCTCAATAAACGGGACAAGTCGTGGACCACCACCAATTTTGGTTTTTTCGATTTGAGATATGTCATATGTGGATCACCCTCATTTTGGTGGGTCGAGCCACGAGCAATAAAGTACTGGCCCGTTTGCTACAATACTGAGTTGAGATGGATTGGACTAGGAGGTGGGCTCATAGGCCGCTCGACCCATTTGCCAACTCTAGCGTTTAACCTACTTGAAAAAAAGAAACTCATGAAGGTACTAAAAAAAGAAGCCAAGCAATTGAGACTCCTTTTTTTATTAATATAGTATTTGTTAAAATGAGTAAAATAATATTTTATCAAAATCACTTATTTATAAAGTTCAAGATAAATATTCGAATGAAAGAATGAATAAATTTTTCTTGAAAATTTAAAATAAGAAGTAATATGATTTTTTAAAAATATTTAATAAATATAATAAAAAATATTTTTATCCAAAATGTTTTCATAACTTTTTTTCGATAACTTTTAGGAAAGGAAACCCCACATGCGGAAAGGAAATCCATTACGACTTCCTCCTCGAGTGACTTCAATGGCCCTGTTTGTTACAGCTTAAAAGTTGCAACTTCTAGCTTCTAGCTTCTAGCTTCAAAAAAGTTGGGATGTAGTGTTTGTTTTAGCTTATAGAATTTTAACTTATAGCTTCTACTAGCTTTTAAAAGGGGTAGAAGCTGGCTTTTTCAAAGCTAGGGTACCCCATCTTTTACAACTTCTGCTTAAATGATTACTTGTTTATAACAATTTTATCTTTATTTTTAGCAAAGAATTACCCTCTTATCTACGCAATCATGAGTTTTTCTTTTCCACCGCCATCTCCATTTTCAAATTTCTTCCACTCTCTGGTCATCTTTTTTTCTCTCTATACTTTAATTAATTTTTTTATAACACTTGAAACTTATACATATACACTAATTAATTTTTAAATTATCATTCTATAACTACTAAGGGTATTATGGACAATTATAAAAAATAAGTTATTTTACACTTTATGGTATCAAACACCACAACTACTTAACTACAACTTCTAAAAAGTTGCAACAAATAGGTTCACAACTTATTCTAAGTTTTAAAAACTATAATTTAAGAAACTATAAACTATAATTTCTTTAATTAAGTTACAACAAAGGGGCAATGCTTAATTGGGGTTTCCAAAGCGGCTTAAATGCTTAATTCGCGCTTCCTCCGGAGGGGGCTCAAGGTTCCCGACCCATGGGTTTCCTTTCCCCAAGTGCAGTTAATGGGTGTCTCCAATTCTCAAGGTATTTTTTTTCTTCCTCTTCCTCTTCCTCTTTATTATTTTCTCACGAACCCTAACTATGACTCTTATCTTGAGGTGCAGTTAATGGGTTTCCTTTTCCTTGATTCCTAGGCAACCATATATAAAGATACATGCACATATATAAATGTAAAATGTTTATGCGTGCGCGAACCCAAATGAATGTTTCCGAAAGGAATCTTGTGTATTTTCACAAAGAAAGAATGGTTAGCTTTGTGAAGTAACCAATTTTTACGTTAATTGTATAAATTCTGATTGCAAATGATTTTTTTCTGTTAAATTGCTCGTTTATTTATGAGATTAGCTGAACAGTTACTCTTTACCATTAATCCTCAACCTATATATGTCACTGCTGCTTACTTTCCCCGCCCCCCTCTCTCTTTCACTCGGATTAAATAGGGTTTGCCGAAGTTTTTGGAAGGTGAAAGATCATGATCAAGCTTCCTACCGTAGGGTCCCGAAATGGACAAGCATGGGATCACAAGGGGAGAACAGAGCTTGTACAGATTTTCATTTCGTATGATGATTCTGCTATTAAATTCTTACAATTTCTTTATGCTGAGAATGGAAAGCTAGTTCTGTCTGAGCGCCTTGATGGTATCGATATCGGAAACAAATTTAGCACAGTGAGTGTCCCAAACTTTGCACTAATGACTGCCGAAACCTTTTTGTCCATTAAATTTTCTCTATCTTTATTATCAAACAGTGTGGTTAATCTAGATATAATTTCTTCTTTCCAGCAAGATGACTGATAGACATAGCCAGCTTGTTGTAGAACTCCTGTTAGGAAGACATCTTTTCAAAATCCAATGAAGCCTTTTGCATCTTACTTACTAATTAAATTTTCAGTTCCATTAGGAATTGTTTATCCTGATTCTTTTTTATTTCGTTTCCTTCATGTCCATTTTGCTTGACAGCACGAATAATTGTATTCGTTTGGTTATTGTCTACATAATTTACTTGCTATCCATTTAATTGTCCTGTAAAAGTATAGATGATATTTCTGACAGTCTGTACTTGAACAAGATAATGATGACTATTATAAATATATTATACTTGATGATGTAAAATGTTGATATTATGTGATTCAAAATGACTTTATCAGATTTCTGGCATGCTGTTATATGTTGCTGAGATGCATTTTATATTTGTTTCATTTAAATATAAATATGTCTCATTATATGTTGTTATATATATGATGTTAATATATATATCTGCTGCATGTTATTAATATCTTTGGGCTGTTGTGTTTATATGGGCCGAGCCCATATTATTTTCGTGTTGCCTCTTGTGCTGCTGGCCGAGCCCATTCCTAATAACCCATGTTGGCGTTGCTATAAAAGGGCAGCTCGATGCCCTAATCTCAAGAACTTTCTGATATTTGTCTTGTGCTCTCTCTCTCTGAAAACCCTAAGTCAGCGATTCTTGAAGCGAGACACTCTTCGTGAATCCTTCGTTCTGATCTATGTTTCAATCGATTCTTTGGTTGCTTCCATGGTAAGATCTGACGGTAAGAACGGTTATTGCTTAATCTCTATGTGTTTTAAACGCCTGAGGCGTGAGAGGTTGTTGACTGATAGAACAGACCTTTGCCTTGATCGTGAGATCGGTATAGAACAGATCTACCTTGATCTTGTTGTTTTTCGATTTTGTTTTTCAGTTGTATTGCAATATTGTTTCTATTTTTCTGTTCATGATCTTGTAATCGTTTGTAAACTTGAGATCTAGTGGATTGACTAGAGGCGGAGTCTCTGCCGTGAGTAGGATCTATTGATCCGAACACGTATATCGCTGTGTCTTGCATTTATACTTTTCTGGTTTAAAGTTTTGGTTTACTGTGTATCGCGCTTAATCTGTGTTTGGCCGAGAAATCAGGTTGTACAAAACCTACAAGTGGTATCAGAGCCACGAGGTTCTAAGATCCCGGTCAGACTGTCTCAGATTCGAAAGGTAAAATCTCAGAACTGGTAAGAACTTCAAAAACTTAGGGTTTTTTTTTTTTCAAATCTCGTACTCTTTTTACCCTAACTTTGTATGTAACAAAACTGGTCGAATCTTAGTCTGTTAAGATTTGTGCTGCATGCTCTAATCCAAGCTGTACTTTCTTGATCTTGAATAAGTAATCTATCGTTTACTTTATTCTGTAACATTCTCTGCCTTGTGTTCTTGTCTGAATTTGAAAAACCAAACTCTGGTTTAGTTAATTTCTGGAAAAATTAAATTTCAAATTCTTATATTCAAAACTTAAATAAGATTTATATCTTATCTGTTCCTCATACCTGTTAGTTCCTATTTCTGCGTTATTCCTGTCTAATTAAGTCACAGTTAATCTCAAATATCACTTGTAATTACCATTCTGTTTTTACTGTCCATAAAATGGCTCCATCTAAGTATGAATTAGATTAGTTTGATGGTAGTGGTGATTTTTCGTTATGGCAAAAGAAAATGACTGCAGTATTGGTTCAAAACCAGTGCTCTGAAGCACTAGATGAACCTTCTGCAGCTGAGAAGGATAAAATAGAATCTCCACCTATTCCTGAAATGCGAAAAATGGATAGGTTAGCTTACAGTCTAATAATCCTAAATCGTTCCGATAAAGTCCTTAGACAAGTAAATAAGGAGAAGACTGCTTTAAAGGTGTGGAATAAGCTAGAATCTCTATATATGACTAAGTCTTTAACAAGTAAGATTTTCTTAAAAGGAAGACTGTTTGGTTTTAAAATGAATACCTCTAAAACTCTAGAAGAAAACCTAGATGACTTTAATGTCATTGTAATAGGTCTAGAAAACATAGATGAGTGTATCTCTGAAGAAAATCAAGCTGTAATTCTTCTAAATGCTTTGCCTGAATCATATAGAGATTTAAGAACTGCAATGCAGTATGGTAGAACTTCTTTATCCTTAGAGGATGTAGTGTCTGCCTTAAGATCTAGGGATCTTGAAGATGATAAGAAAGATAAAAAAATAAATAGTGCTGAAGGCTTAAATGTAAAGGGTAATTGGGAACAAAAATCTAAGAACAAAGCCAAAGGGAATTCAAGGGGTAGAAGTAAAACAAGGTCAAATTCTAAGTCAAGAGGAACAAGTAGAGGATCCTCAAAAACAAGAACCTGTTGGTATTGTAAGAAAGAGGGTCATGTAAGAAAGAACTCTTATAAGAGAAAGAAAGATCTAGAAAATGAAAACTCAAACAATCAGGATGCAGCAAATATCTCTGATGGATATGATAGTGCAGAAGGCCTAATTATAACAGAACATACCGTAGGTAATGAGTGGATTTTAGATTCAGGTTGCACTTTTCACATGACACCTAGGAGAGACTGGTTGCTTAACTTCCAGCATATAAAAGGTGGCAAAGTCCTAATGGGTAATAATCAATCCTGCAATGTAACCGGTTTAGGGTAAGTTAGGTTTAAAATGTGGGATAGAGCATATAGGACTTTAGACAATGTGAGGTTTGTGCCAAACCTTAGAAGAAATCTTATTGCTCTAGGTATGTTAGATTCGAATGGGGGGTCTTATAAGTCTGAAAATGGGGTCCTTAAGGTGTTTAAAGGATCCATGGTAGTTCTTAAGGGAATTCGCAAGCAAGGACTGTATGTCCTTCAAGGAGAGTCAATCTCTGGGTGTGCTGCAGTTTCATCTTCTGAAATAGATGACACTGTGTTGTGGCATAGGAGGCTAGGTCATATAGGAATGAAAGGATTACTAGAATTAAGTAAGCAAGGAATCTTAGATTCCAGGAAGATTGGAAACCTTGACTTTTGTGAGACATGTGCCTTGGGCAAGTCTCACAGGTTGCAGTTTGTTTCTGCAACTCATAAGTCCAAAGATGTTTTAGAGTATGTTCATTCCGATCTTTGGGGATCTCCCCAAGTCCCTAGCTCTCTTTCAGGTGCCCAATATTTCCTTTCCTTTATAGATGACTATTCTAGGAAGGTTTGGGTCTATTTCCTTAAGTATAAGAGTGAAGATTTTGCTAAGTTTAAGGAATGGAAGACTTATGTAGAGTTGCAATCAGGCAAGAAAATAAAGACCCTTAGAACATATAATGGCCTGGAATTCTGTAATCAAGAATTCTCCAATTACTGCACACAAGTAGGCATTGCAGGGCATAGAACTTGCAGTGAAACACCTCAGCAAAATGGAGTTGCTGAACGCATGAATAGAACCATCCTAAACAAAGTTAGATGTTTTTTGAAAGACTCAAACTTGCCCAAGAAATTTTGGGTTGAAGCAGTTTCAACTGCTTGTTATCTCATAAACAGATCTCCTTCCTTCACCATAGAATTTAGAACTCCTGAGCAGCTATGGAGTGGGAAAATCCCATCTCTTAACCTTCTTAGACCTTTTGGATGTATAGCTTATGTCCATAAGAAAGAAGGGAAGTTAGACCCTAGAGCCAAGAAGGTTGTATTCTTAGGATACCCTCAAGGGGTAAAAGGATACAAATTATGGCTGATTGATGAAAAGAAAACCGTTATCAGCCGGGATATAGTATTCAAAGAATCAGAATACTATATCCCAAATAAGGTGGAAAATGCTAAGGAAAACCAAGCATTAATGAAAATGTAGTAGAAACTGACCATGAGAGTCATCAAGAGTCTAGTTCACAAGACTTTGCTGAAACTGAAATAGAGAGTGAGGATAATGAAAATTCAGCTGAAATCATTCCAGAATTGGATGATTATGTCCTATCTAGGGATAGGGTAAGAAGGGAGATTAAACCTCCTACTAGGTATGCCCATGCTGATGTGATTGCCTATGCTCTTAATATTGGAGACTCAATAGAGCATCAAGAGCCTCTTAGTTATCAAGAAGCTTGGTCCAGTAAGTATAAAACTAATTGGTTAATGGCAATGAAGGAAGAGATGGAATCTCTTCAAAAGAATAAAACCTGGATTCTTGTAAATAAACCTAAAGACCAGAAAGTTATAGGTTGTAAATGGATATTTAAAAGAAAACCAAGCATCCCAGGTGTAAAACCAGCCAGATTTAAGGCTAGGGTAGTTGCCAAGGGTTTCTCTCAAAGAGAAGGCATTGACTACCATGAAGTATTCTCACCTGTAGTAAAGTATACTTCTATAAGATTAGTTTTAGCCTTAGTAGCCTTAAATAATCTAGAGCTTGAGCAATTAGATGTTAAGACTGCTTTTCTTCACGGAAACCTAGAAGAGAAAATATATATGGACCAGCCTATAGGTTTCATAGAAAAAGGTAGAGAGAATAAGGTCTGCTTGTTACAAAAATCCTTATATGGTTTAAAGCAATCTCCTAGACAGTGGTATAGGAGATTTGATGAGTTTATGCTCAAAGAGAATTACACTAGGTGTAACTTTGACCACTGTGTCTATTTTAAACAGCTTAAAGAAAAACTGTTTATATATCTCCTTATATATGTTGATGATATGCTTATTGCATGTAAAGAGAAGGGAGAAATAGATAGATTGACTCAAGCATTAAAATCAGAATTTGAAATGAAAACCCTAGGAGTAGCCAGGTGTATCTTAGGGATAGATATCACTAGAGATAGAAAAAGGGGTACATTGACCTTGTCCCAATCAGTCTATTTAAGAAAAGTGATAAGCCTCTTTGATATGGAAGGCTGCAAACCTGTTTCAACCCCCATACCTCCTCATTTTAAGCTCCAAGCTGTAAAAGGAAACTTATCTGAAGAAGAAGCTGACTACATGAAGAAGGTTCTCTACTCTAATGCAGTGGGAAGCCTCATGTATGCCATGATAAGTACTAGGTCTGATATAGCCTATGGGGTTAGCCTAGTAAGTAGATTTATGTGCAATCCATCTAAGGAACATTGGTCAGCTGTTAAATGGGTCCTTAGGTATTTAAAGGGGTCAGTGAATAAGGGTTTAGTGTTTAGATCAAATGCTGAAAATTCCAGCAGCATTAAGGGTTACTGTGATTCTGATTTTGCAGCTGATTTGGATAAGAAAAGATCCTTATCAGGATATGTTTTCACTTTGGGTGGAAATGTGATAAGTTGGAAAGCAAATCTCCAACACATAGTGGCGTTATCAACCACTGAGGCTGAATATGTAGCATTAACAGAAGCTATGAAAGAAGCCATCTGGTTGCAGAGAATAGTTAGAGAATTAGGTTTAGGTAACCAAATTTCTAAAATATATTGTGATTCCCAAAGTGCAATTCATCTCTCAAAGAACAGTGCCTTCCATGAGAGAACCAAGCACATAGATGTGTGTCTTCATTTTGTTAGAGATATTATAGCTAAAGGTCAGGTAAAAATAGAAAAAATTTCTACCTTGATAAATCCTGCAGATATTCTAACTAAATCAGTTCCTGTGGTGAAGTTTGAGCAGGCTTTGGACTTGCTCAATATTCTTCCAACGTAGCTGTGGAAGATTTGCAGGGGTCTCTAGTCATCATCCACTATTTTTAATCCATTCTTGAATCAAGGTGGAATTTGTTGATATTATGTGATTCAAAATGACTTTATCAGATTTCTGGCATGTTGTTACATGTTGCTGAGATGCATTTTATATTTGTTTCATTTAAATATAAATATGTTTCATTATATGTTGTTATATATATGATGTTAATATATATATATTTGCTGCATGTTATTAACATCTTTGGGCTGTTGTGTTTATATGGGCTGAGCCCATATTATTTCCGTGTTGCCTCTTGTGCTGCTGGCCGAGCCCATTCTTGATAACCCATGTTGGCGTTGCTATAAAAGGGCAGCTCGATGCCCTAATCTCAAGAACTTTCTGATATTTGTCTTGTGCTCTCTCTCTCTGAAAACCCTAAGTCGACAATTCTTGAAGCGAGACACTCTTCGTGAATCCTTCGTTCTGATCTATGTTTCAATCGATTCTTTGGTTGCTTCCATGGTAAGATCTGATGGTAAGAACGGTTATTGCTTAATCTCTGTGTTTTAAACGCCTGAGGCGTGAGAGGTTGTTGACTGATAGAATAGACCTTTGCCTTGATCGTGAGATCGGTATAGAATAGATCTACCTTGATCTTGTTGTTTTTCGATTCTGTTTTTCAGTTGTATTGCAATATTGTTTCTATTTTTCTGTTCATGATCTTGTAATCGTTTGTAAACTTGAGATCTAGTGGATTAACTAGAGGCGGAGCCTCTGCCGTGAGTAGGATCTATTGATCCGAACATGTATATCGCTGTGTCTTGCATTTATACTTTTCTAGTTTAAAGTTTTGGTTTACTGTGTATCGCGCTTAATCTGTGTTTGGCCGAAAAATCAGGTTGTACAAAACCTACATAAAATATAACCAATAATAAATGATTACTGGCTTGGACCAATGGTGAGACCTTTTCACGTCCAAGATTCAATCCTTGTGATGCTCCTCAATTGGCACCGAGGACCACAATTGAGAATCGCCCTAGGGCTAACTTGGGAGGACTCTTTGGCGCTCAAGTAAAGGGGAGTCTTTGAGAGAATAATGTAGACTGATGACAGATAATAAAAAAGAAGATAAATAATAACAATAGAGAGAGGAGAAGATGAATGTATGTGATGTTGTTAATTAATTACTGGGCCAATGTGGCAATGTTTATGAACTCGCAATGACAGAGTCCCCCTGGGAGTCCTTGGTCTCTGCATGGTCATTTACTTCTTTTGACATAGATGTTGAATTGCCAAAACTCTTGTGGGGATGAGTTTTTTGTTTGAGATGGTGAAAACTCCCTTACTTTTTTGGGCCATTGCCTTTCCCTCGTCCCTTTGGATAGTGCCATATGGACAGGGCTATGCGTGATGGTGTGGCCTCCAGGGTGGCCGTATGGGTGTAATTTAAGGTCGTTTGTGGGTCATGCCCGCATGCCCCATAAATATAATTAAAGGGTTACAACCGTATCAATACTATTTAACATATAAGGTCATAAACATTGAAATAAATTTGATGTTTACTTGACCTGAATATTAATCGTTCATATTGAGCATTTCTAGAAAAAGACCCATATGATACATACGATGAGGCATTGAACTAGAATGAAAAGCATTGTTACTAATATGTAGATTTATCTTTTTTGTTTTTTGGTTTGGTAATTATAAATCTGTCTTCCAGAGTATGTGGCTTTATTGGTAGAGACAAAAAATTTGTTATATCATAAAAAGAACTACCAGGAATTAGCTTTTCGTATCTTAATTGTTAACTTGGTAACTCCCCATCATCTCTGAAGTCTCTAACTGTTTCTGATGAACAAAACCAGGTTACGCTCGGATATCTAGACGAGTTTCTAACATCACTGAAGGCAAGTTGGGGCCATGGGAAATTGACTTCCATCGAGTTCGGTACCAACCTAGGCAGACATGGACTGTTTGGACGGGCGTACAAGGATGACAAGCACTTTGATTTCCAAATGGGCAACCGCCGACCATTCGGTGGATTTCACGGCACTACCCAGTACGGTGTTCTGAAATCCATCAGGGTCTATGTCAAGCCAATCGCCTCGCTGAGCAACCTCAACTCCAATCAACAGGTCAACGTCTCGAAATCTGCCAGTAAAGCCGAAGTGAAGATTATCTATTATATTTAGACCATTGATCTATTATCGATCACCACCTCTACACTAGTTGGTGTGATTATGCCTTTATTGTCTCGTTTGTTCATCTGCACTTAGTTATAGCTGGCATCTTTTGTGTAATTATTGCCTTTGGTTTATTTACCTGAAGAGTCTAATTTAGCGATTTAGAATCAGAATTCAGCTCCCGAAGTTGAACTCCGTGAAGCAATCGCGCGACAGCGCAAACGAATATAGCTTCCTCTAATAAGAAATCTGCCTCTTAGTTCTTCTCTCTTTTCTAGTGAATGAACCATGGTTGTGGTTTACGAACAGATTCTCTTTAACAGAGGTAAGGGTAGGCAAGAACATCAAGCAGTCTCCCAATGGCCCTAAAAGTGATAGGGAGAGTGCAGCTTCTGTTTTGGTGCCGCCAATGATACGGGACATTTTAACATAAGTTTTGAGCATATGGTTTGGTCGGGGAGTGCCAGGGCCAGGCGGTTTTGCAAGGCCGAGGCAACGCTGGAGACCCGGGCAGCAAGCTGCCATGGGCTGGTCCTTCCCCTGAAAAATTAATTTAATCCCACGGTGGCCTATGGCCCGCGTATCATATATTAAACAGATAAAGAACAGATACTACACTTGACCTTAGCCAAAAGGCCGAGAAAGCTATGCCTTGACAGTCCATGGGCTTCTCCTTTTATTCAGTTCTTCTGTTGCCTCCTATTGGCGAATGGCCCGTGTGGGAAACCGGAACAAAACATCGTGATTTGGCAATCTGTTGATTCACAAATGGTATAAGAATGCTACTTCCCCTTAGTCTGTTGTTACGTTTCATTAAAAGAAAAATGTAATGCCAACTAATAGTTGAGGTGGACTCAAACAAAATTTATTGTTTAGTAAAATATTATAAAATTTGATGCATATATTATCAATTAATATGAATGTTTTTATATTAAAAATAAGGTGTAATAGATATATTTTATCTAAAAACAGGATATATTTATTTCATAAATGACTAGCATTATTAAAATATATATATATATATATGAGTGAAGATATTCATTTTGCCGATTAAAATGTTTTTAAGAACATTGACGTCTGGAGGCAGCAGGCAGTGATGAAGTTGGCAGAGTGGATTTGGGAGTTTGGTAGGCTGTCAGCAATTGGAGTGTACATTGAAGGCGATTAGGGACATCATTCAATAGCTGACTAAATAGGTCATGATCCTGCATATATATAGAGTAAACAAATGTGAATTTGAAAGAAAAGGGTAATTTTGTCTTTTAATATTTAACCTCTTTTGATTGGCAAGATAAAATATCAATAACATCATGATATTATGTTAGCTTAATTTTATCAATTGTCATATATTTACTATCAAAATAGTAACATGTATATGATTGTGACTACTTAACTCCAAAAAAAATCGTCCAAACGAGAATATGTTTAGCCATTCATTGTCACAACATAAGAAGCCGAACATAACAAAAATGAGGATCTCAAGAAGGGCAATCACTCCATCTCTTTCAAAATTTATAGTGTTGGACTGAAATAAGAATGCTTTTAACATACACAACACAACATGTCACTTGATGGGCCTAGTCGTCAATCAAGGCGGCTGCTGATGCTGCTGCATCCTCCTCCTAATATGAAAGCTTAGTTAGGGGTGTAAATGCAATTGATGGGTTCAACTGGCGCCGCATAATAAATTTGATTTACATATAAAACCTTGGACCAATGCTGCCAAAGTCTACCTTAGACAGCTTGTTGCTGTTGCTCACTTTCGATTGTCAATCCTGGCAAGCTCTCTTCTTTCCATTTTGACCAGCTCCAATCCGTTTACTCAACACTCATTTAGTCGGGTAGTGTGACTTGCCAACAACATTTTTATACAAAATAACAAAATTCATTAATAATTGCTCCTATGACTAAAAATTTAATGTTGTCATCGTTTTTAAGTGTGTATTAAATACATTTCAAGTATACACAATATTTCATAAAACATACATATCAAGTAAACTAATCAAGACTTTACGTACTCATTCTCTCGTACATATGAAATCACTAGTTTTCAGAGTTGAACACATACACTCAAAAATATAAAAATACATGATAAACTATTATTTTATAAAATCCTTAATAGTTAGGTATGTTTCTTTATCAACTAATATATGTGGATTGAATTTACAAATATTAGTTGGTTTGCACATTATTAAATGTGTCTAGCTAATTAATGAATTTATCCAATATATTTTGGTATAGGAAATATTATTTTCACTCCAAAAATGTTAACCATAAACTACTACACTACAATACCAGAAAATTTTAATATAATTAAGTGTAAATAATAATTTTTAAAATAAATATAACATCGCCCTACCCAAACAATAACAGTTGCAAATTTACATTGAGAAGAGAACTTCGCATTGTTTTTGTAACAACATTATTTTTTGATTAAAATATATTAGTTGGTACCATAAAGAAATGAAATTCTTAAATTTGTGACATCTATGGATAGGACATGACAATTTGGAGTATTTATTAGTGACCGATTTTTATCAATCAAATGTTAGGTAGCCCTTTTCAAAGTTTGCAGAAGTTGTTATATGTCGAACAAAAATTAATAGTGGTGGCCATGATTGCTGAATGTCAACTCCCTTCCCAAGCTTTCTCCATATATAGCAACAGGAGGGTTTATGTTTTTATTCTTTTATTATTGCATTCTTATATAGTTTTGAGACACTTAGAATGTAGGTTATTGGTTAGGTGACACAAGTTGAAGGTTGGGAATCATTATGGACTTAGGATATGTGTGATCCACTTTCATTATTATTAGTTTAATCTAAGGGATGAAAAGAATTTTTGACGTGTCACTAGAATCATAGCAAAGAGTATGAACGTCTGATCAAACTTTTAGACAATTTTTGAATCGTGCCTTAATTTGGTGTGGAAGTTAAGTTATTCACTTAGCTAATGCTTGTTAAGATAGTATTTATTAAAATAAAAAAAATAATATTATATTGAGATAGAATTAAAATAATTTCCCGACAATGATATAAAATAGTCAATATAAGGATGAGAAGTATTCTAAAATTTTTATATTTGTTAAATTTCTTAAAATGCATTTTGGGTTATATAGGTAATTTGTTTTAGGTATTATTTGTTAATCAATATATAAATTAAAAAAAATAAAATATGTAAAGTATTTTAAATTTTTGTTCTTTTCAATGTGTTTGTTAAAATTATCTAGTAACTCTTGAAAAAGAAGTCACTTCATTTTTTATCTGTCATTTTTCAGATATGCTCATCTTTTCCTTTTAAGATAAATATATATTGGATGTAAGCACCCCCGCCCGGATATCCCAGCCGCCCGGACTACCCGAACGGGAGCGCCTACGGGAGGAGAAAAGAATGAGACACCAGACAAAGACCACCCTGGCATGCATACACAAAAAATAAGAACAGCGGAAGCAAAGCTCAAGACATGCATGCACTATGGGTACCCCGCTAACACAGCGGTCACAGGATAAATAAATAAACAAAAATTTCTGTGCCGACATACACAAGACTCGAGAAAACACCTGGCACAGTACGAAATAATAGAGTAAATTCTACTTAGACATCAGAGTTGATAGGGATTGACGAGACTGCCTGTACACCACACCGACTCTGCCGTTAAAGCTGACTCCCTTGCTATGGCCCACGCCGCCACTACCTGGAATGATGGAAAGCAAGGTGAGTCGAGAGACTCAGCAAGCATAAGGAAGAAAAGGCATAAGGCTACACAAAACCAGAAGTCTCACCCCAGAATAAATCCCCAGGTACACACAAGCCATGAGACGCTACAACACAATAGCTCAATAGCATAATAAAAGCACATACCGGTCCTTGGGGCCCACATAAGACACTTGGCACCCAAGTCCCATACCAACCTGCCGCTGCCCTGAAAGGCAACAAATATCTGCAACAAACCTGCGCGCGCTGTCCCAGGCCGGTACTCCCGTCATCTGTATCCGTCGGTACTCCCGACAACCGAGCCATAGGCTCCCTCGGAACGGTACTCCCGTCCGAGAACTAAATACTACCAGTATCCATGCAATGCACATAGAAATGCAATGGCGTAGTGAGCATCAACGTGATACAAGGCGCCCATACATCCAGGCATCAGGCCATGCTCCGCCCACATAGTAAACCACACGCCATGCATATGCTCGCGCTGGATGCAACCTAACCAAACTAGAATGTCCGTGTTCAAGCATACTCAATAAATGAATAACCCAACATGCATCCCGTACCCATGTGCATATCAAATCATGAACAGTAATACAAGGTATCTAATCATGCAGTAATTCACATACCGGTAGAGCTAGTCAGCAGTGCCCGGCACCGGTCAACGGCCAGTGACTAGGGGTGTCCATCCGACGGTCCACTTCAGGGCCGTACCATAGTCTACCCCAACGTCACCAACAACCGACCCCTGCCTTACTGCTCGATAGCTCTAACCGAACCATAAATAAATCCGAGAAAAAGCTGTAAATAAACCCGATAAAATCATAAATAAATCCGCCCGTCTAGGAACCTAATTCCCAGGTTGGTTCGGCATCATTCCCAAAGGGAGTGGGGGCGGTACAAACCCCCATAAGCTCACAACAAATAAAACTCTAGAAGCCTCGGATTTAATTTAAATTAAAACAAATTAATAAGAATAACAAATAAGGTTGGGAGCCGAATTAGAGTAAGGGAGAGAATAAAGTATAGGAAATCACGGGGTGTTTCACGGGAATTAAAGATCAAGAAGAGAGGGTTAAGAGCTTGCCTTTACACGGCCGTTCCTTACTTTTCTTACGCACCCGCTGCGAAGTAAAACGTTCGCTGGCAATAAATAAAATCGCGACTTTAATTAAATAAATCTACCGTGTAATATAATTAATTTAACCGTCTAAAATCCTTCGTAAGCGCACCACAATTAATATCTCAACGAGTCTCATATTTATTTTAAATTAAATCACGCTAATAAAGCCAGCTTAATAAATTAAATTTAAATCAAACGACTCCAAATTCCATAATTAATAAACGAGTCGAAACAGACGAAGGGAGGGTATAAAATACGAGAAATCACAGGGTTTCTCACGGGAATTAAAGAATACGAGGAAAGCATTAGGAACTTGCCTGAAATCAGCTGATTCCGACCACACTCGAGCTCCCGATGCAAATTAAATCATTTCCTAGCAAATAACACAACCGGGACCCAAATTAATTAATTTTAATCGCGTAAAATTTATAATTTAAACATATAATGCTTCTACAAATTTTTACCCACGTACCTGATCACTTCCCATGCCGACAAATCCCAAAATTCATTTATTTTTTCCTTATTTATTTTTCTTTCCTTTCTTTTCTTCTCTTTTCTTTCTTTCTTCTTCTTCCTTCTTCTTCCTTTCTTCTCCCACGCTCACGCTCACTGCTCCAGCGCCATTTTTCTTCTTCTTCTCTTCTTCTTTCCTTCTCCTTCTTCCTTTCTTCTTTCTTTTCTTCTTCTTCTTCTTCTTCTTCCGCATCTTCCTCCATGCGCACAGCCGCTACCAGCCACCGCCTCGGCCAGCTTCCATGGCTGCAACAGCTGCGGCCGTGCCACCGCCGTAGCTCTTGGCTGCTACTTCGCGCCACCACGAACCAGCGCTCCACGTCGCTGCAAGGCCACCATCGATGGCTGCCTCCCCTCGCGAGCTGCTGCCCTGCCTCACTCAGCGGCCATGGCCGAGCTGACTCGGAGCTTCCATGGCTGTCACCTCCCTCTTTCTCCCTCGTTCGATCTCTCTTTCTCACTCTCTCGGTCTCGATCTCTCTCTCTCGCATGAGCTCTCGGCCTTAAACTCTCTCCCGAGCTCTCCCTCTCCAACTCTCACCCTCTGCTCCTCTGTTTTCTTCTTTTCACCAGAAGCTTCAAGAAGCTTCAACGAGAGACACACAAAAATAACAATTTTTTTTTAAATAATTTAAATTAATTAACTAAATTTAATTTCAGTAAATTTAGTTTACACTTTTATTATTTTTATTATTATTATTTTTTGGGGGGGATATTACAATTCTCCCCTCCTTATTAGAATTTCGTCCTCGAAATTCGCGCTCAGTCCATGCCCTCAAGATACGCTCACACATCTCATGATATTCCATATCATCATTTTTCAGTTCCCACAAGTCTGAGTCTACTACTAGACTTAATACACTAGCAAATCTCCCAATCCGACACCTCACTTGGACCACGTTGTGACCACTAATACCTTAACCGACTTAAAGAACGTCATCCCTCATATTACACACACCGACATAGTTCGCCCATTACAACATCATAACTCAATCGTTCCCCAAAGCTATCTCAAAGACGTAGGTTAGACATTCTTCTAGCTGGCATAACAAGCCATCTCATGCTTCTGTCAATGTACCACTTGACCAACACCCAGGGGAATCTCATCTCCTCAATCGGTCAATAACCGACCCTAAGGCATGTGGTCCGTAATCAGTACCGCGCGTACTCATAGCAACCACTACCCTTACAGCAAAACCCAACAGTTACTTAACCCTATAACTAACTTCGGTCCTAGCCATACACCTTAGTATCTCCCACCACATCAAAGCTTAGAGGGTTTTTTTTTTATTTCTAATTCACTTTATCATAGATGCTCCACAGCGATCCAAAATGTCTACTATCACCTTTGCTTTACCCTATTTATTACAAAATCTCACAACCTTAGTCTTTCGACACGCCAATCATGGCGTCACCTGAACTCTACTTCACCTGTGAGAACTAAAGACCTATACCCTATTTAGGTCGTGATGCTAAATCTCCAAATAACATAACCACTGTAAACTCCAAGTCCATAATTCCTGTAATAGTCCCTCGGTTACTTCCTATCATAGATCTCTCTTGGAATAAGATTGACCCTAGCCTTATCGTAAATACATTCACACCAAGCACACATCTCGGTGCCTACGGATCTACCATTAACCATCGAACTCCTATAGCACATTTTCACATGGTGGGACCTTCCCGTATCACTCCTGGCAAAATTCAATCATGAACCTCCAGGTCACATTCTACCACGACCTCATTACATAATACCCTCAAACATTGCATATGATGTTTCTCACATAATTCTCATCCTTATAAAACTCGTAATTTACAACCACACATTTGCATTACAGCCCCCTACCAATCATACTAACTAAAACTCCCCTCGTCACCCTTGGCAACCGAGGTAACTTCATCTGCCAGGTACGCTAAGTCCTCATTGCTGGCTACGCTGGGGCTGGGTCCAATATGTCCATCTGGTGGCTATGACAATACCCTCACGGTGGCTTTGACTAACTAAGTGCCAGGTTGTGCTCCACTATTGGGCATGTCCTATACCGGTCCCTAGGAAGACTCCCAAATGGCAACTTGTTACCTCACCGCTTCGGCAAAAATATCATAATGGGAACAAAGTCTCACATCATTCATCACTACTTTAGTCAGTCGCCTCCACATGTCCTTCATGTGCTCACGGGCGAACATGACTTGTCTCTCTAACAGTCCCCAAAAGATCTCGTGAATCATCTCTTGAGACAACTCGTTAAGCCGATACACATAACTCACTAGGTACTCCTCTTCGTCTTGCCCGCCTCCCCATCCAGAAGCAAACTCCTGTTCCCACTGACACCATAAACAATGCAATTCTGAGAGCACATCCGAGTTGGGTAAGGGTACATTGGGAATCTAGGCCTTCGGGTCTTATTGGGAATACTCAAAATCTGCATACAACACTAAACATCCGACAACTTTGGTGTACAGGAACTCGTCCCCAAAATTGACTCAAACTACGCTCTGATACCAACATTGTAAGCACCCCCGCCCGGATATCCCAGCCGCCCGGACTACCCGAACGGGAGCGCCTACGGGAGGAGAAAAGAATGAGACACCAGACAAAGACCACCCTGGCATGCATACACAAAAAATAAGAACAGCGGAAGCAAAGCTCAAGACATGCATGCACTATGGGTACCCCGCTAACACAGCGGTCACAGGATAAATAAATAAACAAAAATTTCTGTGCCGACATACACAAGACTCGAGAAAACACCTGGCACAGTACGAAATAATAGAGTAAATTCTACTTAGACATCAGAGTTGATAGGGATTGACGAGACTGCCTGTACACCACACCGACTCTGCCGTTAAAGCTGACTCCCTTGCTATGGCCCACGCCGCCACTACCTGGAATGATGGAAAGCAAGGTGAGTCGAGAGACTCAGCAAGCATAAGGAAGAAAAGGCATAAGGCTACACAAAACCAGAAGTCTCACCCCAGAATAAATCCCCAGGTACACACAAGCCATGAGACGCTACAACACAATAGCTCAATAGCATAATAAAAGCACATACCGGTCCTTGGGGCCCACATAAGACACTTGGCACCCAAGTCCCATACCAACCTGCCGCTGCCCTGAAAGGCAACAAATATCTGCAACAAACCTGCGCGCGCTGTCCCAGGCCGGTACTCCCGTCATCTGTATCCGTCGGTACTCCCGACAACCGAGCCATAGGCTCCCTCGGAACGGTACTCCCGTCCGAGAACTAAATACTACCAGTATCCATGCAATGCACATAGAAATGCAATGGCGTAGTGAGCATCAACGTGATACAAGGCGCCCATACATCCAGGCATCAGGCCATGCTCCGCCCACATAGTAAACCACACGCCATGCACATGCTCGCGCTGGATGCAACCTAACCAAACTAGAATGTCCGTGTTCAAGCATACTCAATAAATGAATAACCCAACATGCATCCCGTACCCATGTGCATATCAAATCATGAACAGTAATACAAGGTATCTAATCATGCAGTAATTCACATACCGGTAGAGCTAGTCAGCAGTGCCCGGCACCGGTCAACGGCCAGTGACTAGGGGTGTCCATCCGACGGTCCACTTCAGGGCCGTACCATAGTCTACCCCAACGTCACCAACAACCGACCCCTGCCTTACTGCTCGATAGCTCTAACCGAACCATAAATAAATCCGAGAAAAAGCTGTAAATAAACCCGATAAAATCATAAATAAATCCGCCCGTCTAGGAACCTAATTCCCAGGTTGGTTCGGCATCATTCCCAAAGGGAGTGGGGGCGGTACAAACCCCCATAAGCTCACAACAAATAAAACTCTAGAAGCCTCGGATTTAATTTAAATTAAAACAAATTAATAAGAATAACAAATAAGGTTGGGAGCCGAATTAGAGTAAGGGAGAGAATAAAGTATAGGAAATCACGGGGTGTTTCACGGGAATTAAAGATCAAGAAGAGAGGGTTAAGAGCTTGCCTTTACACGGCCGTTCCTTACTTTTCTTACGCACCCGCTGCGAAGTAAAACGTTCGCTGGCAATAAATAAAATCGCGACTTTAATTAAATAAATCTACCGTGTAATATAATTAATTTAACCGTCTAAAATCCTTCGTAAGCGCACCACAATTAATATCTCAACGAGTCTCATATTTATTTTAAATTAAATCACGCTAATAAAGCCAGCTTAATAAATTAAATTTAAATCAAACGACTCCAAATTCCATAATTAATAAACGAGTCGAAACAGACGAAGGGAGGGTATAAAATACGAGAAATCACAGGGTTTCTCACGGGAATTAAAGAATACGAGGAAAGCATTAGGAACTTGCCTGAAATCAGCTGATTCCGACCACACTCGAGCTCCCGATGCAAATTAAATCATTTCCTAGCAAATAACACAACCGGGACCCAAATTAATTAATTTTAATCGCGTAAAATTTATAATTTAAACATATAATGCTTCTACAAATTTTTACCCACGTACCTGATCACTTCCCATGCCGACAAATCCCAAAATTCATTTATTTTTTCCTTATTTATTTTTCTTTCCTTTCTTTTCTTCTCTTTTCTTTCTTTCTTCTTCTTCTCTTCTTCTTCCTTCTTCTTCCTTTCTTCTCCCACGCTCACGCTCACTGCTCCAGCGCCATTTTTCTTCTTCTTCTCTTCTTCTTTCCTTCTCCTTCTTCCTTTCTTCTTTCTTTTCTTCTTCTTCTTCTTCTTCTTCTTCCGCATCTTCCTCCATGCGCACAGCCGCTACCAGCCACCGCCTCGGCCAGCTTCCATGGCTGCAACAGCTGCGGTCGTGCCACCACCGTAGCTCTTGGCTGCTACTTCGCGCCACCACGAACCAGCGCTCCACGTCGCTGCAAGGCCACCATCGATGGCTGCCTCCCCTCGCGAGCTGCTGCCCTGCCTCACTCAGCGGCCATGGCCGAGCTGACTCGGAGCTTCCATGGCTGTCACCTCCCTCTTTCTCCCTCGTTCGATCTCTCTTTCTCACTCTCTCGGTCTCGATCTCTCTCTCTCGCATGAGCTCTCGGCCTTAAACTCTCTCCCGAGCTCTCCCTCTCCAACTCTCACCTTCTGCTCCTCTGTTTTCTTCTTTTCACCAGAAGCTTCAAGAAGCTTCAACGAGAGACACACAAAAATAATAATTTTTTTTTAAATAATTTAAATTAATTAACTAAATTTAATTTCAGTAAATTTAGTTTACACTTTTATTATTTTTATTATTATTATTTTTTTTGGGGGATATTACATTGGACCTTACAAATAAGAAAAAATGACACATATGTCCTCTAATGCATTTTAAAAAATTTAACAAATAGTTTGATAAAAATTTTAAAATACTTCTTAGTACCATTCAATATTTTGGTCCGTAAAGTATTTAAATTTTATCTTGATACAACGTTATCTTACTTATATCTTTGACCTTACAAATAAAAAAAAAATAATGCATATGTCCTCTAGTGCATTTCAAAAAATTTAACAAGCAGTTTGATATAAAAATCTTAAAATGCTTCACAGTCTTGTTTTGACCATTCCATATCTTAATTCGTAAGACATTCCAACATTATATTGATACAACGTTATCTTCACTATTTCATATATTGGTTCGAAAAATATTTCAACCTTATCTTACTGATTTTAACAAATGATATCTAAGATAATGTTTGTTAACCGATATATGAGATGAGAAAAATGGGATATGGAAAGCATTTTAGACAAAAATATTTTTTATTATATTTGTTAAATTTATCTAATAATTTTTAAAAAATAAGTCACGTAACTTTTTATATGGAGGATCTTTTGACATTAGCCTTACTTTATTATATTATAAGGTAGTATTTGTTAAAATGAATAAGACAATATTGTATTAAGATAAGGTTGGAATGCTTTTCAAATTAAGATATAGAATGATTAAAATAAACCTGAGAATCGTTTCAAATTTTTTATCAGACTGTTTGTTAAATTTTTTGAAATACTTTAGGAGATATATGTGTTATTTTTTCTCATATATAAAGTTCAAAATTAATTTATTTGAAGGGAAAGTAAATCTAGATATTGGGTTGAACACACACTCTATCTGTTAACAGAAGAACAATTATTTACGAACTTCAGGAAACTCTTTGTTTTAACCGGTTATTGCAATTAAAGCCTCCATGAAGTTGGTCATATATGAGGAAGAAAAAAATGAATACAAAAGGATACGAGGAAGAAAAGAAGAATATGACCAAAAGAGAGATAATAAAAAGTGCAGAAAGAATGTAATGGATAGAAAACCTAATATCAATTATCTTAGATGAGTTATAATCTTTATATCTCTCTTCTAAGATAATCTTTGTTAATCAAGATATAGACTAAAAAATATATATATAGAATAGAGAAAACATCCCGAATAAAAGTGATTTTCATTGTATTTGTTAATTTTTTTAAAAAAAAATCACATGACTTCTTATCTTGAATTTTCAAGATGAATTTATCCTTTTTTCCTTTTGAATAATTTGTCTTAAACTTTACAGATAATTTATTTTGATAGAATTTTATCTTATTCTTTTTAACAAACGCTACCTAAGAATATAAATATAAGCGGTAAAATAATCTTCATATAAAAGAAAAATAACATGAAAAAAGAACTGTAGCAAGAAGACCAAAATACTGGAAGCTTGAAAATATTAGATAAACTGCATATCTCTCAGATCCCTAAAATATTAGACCTAAATTTAACGAAAGAACTAAAAATTTCATAAAAAAAGATCTAAAACTATTCAAAAAAAATATAAATTTCATAAAAAGATCTATACAAAATTTCATAAATTCCAAAAAAAATACCAAAATTTCATTAAAAAAGCCTAAAAATTTCTTTAAAGATACATAAAAATAAAACATATAAATGAAATTTAAGCTTTTTTATGAAATATTATTTAGGTCTTTTTTGAACATTTTTAGTTCTTTTTATGAAATTTAAATATTTTTGAATTTTTAAGTATTTTAAATATTTTTTTAGGTTTTTTAATGAAATGTTTAGGTATTTTCTGATTGTTTTTATATAATTTTTGAAAAATTTAGGTATTTTTTATGTTTTTAAGTTTTTTTAAATAAATTTTTTAAGTTTTTTTTATTAAAATTTAGTTTTTTTAAACCAAATTTAGTTTTTTTTTTCATATCAAAAATCAAATGCCAATTTTTTTAATTATTGATGGACCAAATATTATAGTTACACATTAAAATTAGTTTGATGTGTCTCGCTAATTTGATATTTTGATATTTTTTTATGTAACGTGACATTTCATATATCGTAAAAAATGATTTTATTTATTTTCAGTTACGAAAAAAATTTTAAAATAATAATTTTTAATAATTAAAATATTAAATTTTAATAAATTATATTTTAAAAATTAAATGTTATATTTTTTTAATTATTAAAAGATTGTTATATGTGTTCAACATTTTGTCTATAAAACTTATTCCCCTCTCTTCAAAATCCCCAAACATGGCCTTAGAGAAAACAGTGCAATGCTTTCAGGAAACCCATTAAGGTACTAGGGGAGGAAGCCCATTAAGCATTCGGGGAAAGGAAGCCCCACCTGGGGAAAGGAAACCCATTAAGCAATTGGGGCTTCCTCCCCAAGTGGCTTAAATGCTTAATTGGGGCTTCCTCCCCAAGGGGCTCAAGGTTCCAGACCCATGGGTTTCCTTTCCCCAAGTGCAGTTAATGGGTTTCTCCAATTCTCGCATTAAGGTACTCTTCCTCTTCCCCTTTATTATTTTCTTACGAACCCTATCCATAACTCTTTATCTTTAGGTGCAGTTAATGGGTTACTTTTTCCTTGATTCCTAGGCAACATTATGTTTCTCTCCTTTTATGTTTCCTCTGCTTTGATGTAAAGATACACGCACATATATAAATGTAAAATATTTATGTGTACGCACAGTAACAGTTGTTAAGTCATTTCAGACTGCAAGTGAGGTTTGAAGCGCCCCTGCTTTTGTGTTTTTATTGGTTCAATCTTTAATTCATTTTTTTAGTGGCCGAAAAACTCGGCGAGAATCGGTAAACATGAAATGAGATCTAATGCGTTACATGGAGACAGGTGACTGGAGGTCTAGAATTGGGATTATATTATATATGGATTGTGTTTTTTTACTGGGTGTGGTGGCTAAACAATGATCCCATTTATTGCAGCTTAATTAAAGAAATTATAACTTCTAACTTTTTAAATTATAACTTCTAAAATTTAGAATAAATTGTGAACTTGTTTGTTACAACTTCTCAGAAGTTGTAGTTAAATAGTTGTGGTGTTTGATACCATAAACTGTAAAATAATTTATTTTTGTATAATTGTCCATAATACCCTTAATAGTTATAGAATGATAATTTAAAAATTAATTAGTGTATATGTATAAGTTTCAAGTGTTATAAAAAAATTAATTAGTGTATAGAGAGAAAAGGAGACGGTGAGAGAGAAGAAGAGATTTGAAAAAGGAGATGGCGAGAGAGAAGAAGAGATTTGAAAATGGAGATGGCAGTGGAGAAGAGAAACTCTTGATTACGTGGACAAAAGAGTAATTATTTGTTAAAAATAATGACAAAATTGTCACAAAAATGTAACTATTTAATCAGAAGTTGTAAAAGTTGGGGTACTCCAGATTTGAAAAAGTCAACTTCTACCCCCTTTAAAAGCTAGTAGAAGTTATAAATTAGAATTCTATAAGTTAAAACAAACAGTATGTACCTACGTTTTTTAAATTAGAAGCTAAAAATTACAGCTTTTAAGCTGCAACAAACAAACCCAATGTCGTGAATCTATGGATTCTGCGAACCCAAATGAATGTTTTGGGAAGGAATCTTGTGTATTTTCACAAGGAAAGAATGGTTAGCTTTGTGAAGTAACCAATTTTTACGTCAATTGTATAAATTCTGATTGCAAATTATTTTTTTCTGTTAAATTGCTCGTTTATTTATGAGATTAGCTGAACAGTTACTCTTTACCATTAATCCTCAACCTATATATGTCACTGCTGCTTACTTCCCCCGCCCCCTCTCTCTCTCTTTCTGTCTCTCCCTCTCTCTCGGTTTAAACAGAGTTTACGGAAGTTTTCAAAAGGTGAAAGATCATGATCAAGATTGGTACCGGAGCGTTCCCAAGTGGACGAGCATGGGATCACATGGGGAGAACAGAGCTTGTACAGATTTTCGTTTCGTACGATGATCGTGCTATTAGATTCTTACAATGTCTTTATGCTGAGAATGGAAGGCTAGTTTTGTCTGAGCGCCCTGATGATACCTATCCCGGAAAAAAATTCAGCACAGTGAATGTCCCAAACTTTGCACTAATGACTGCCGAAACCTTTTTGTCAATTAAATTTTACCTATCTTTATTGGCAAATAGTGTGGTTAATCTATATATAATTTTTTCTTTCCAGCAAGATCCCTTATAGACATGGTCAGTTTGGTTGTAGAACTCCTGTTAGGAAGACATCTTTTCAAAATCCAATGAAGCCTTTTGCATCTTACTTCCTAATTAAATTTTCAGTTCCAATAGGAATTGTTTATCCTGATTCTTTTTTATTTCGTTTCCTTCATGTTCATCTTGCTTGACAGCACGAATAATTGTATTCGTTCGGTTATTGTCTACATAATTTACTCGCTATCCATTTAATTGTCCTGTAAAAGTATAGATGATGTTTATGACTGTCTGTACTTCAATAAGATGGTAATGACTATTATAATTATATTATATGATGTAAAATTTAACCAATAATAAATAATTACTGGCTTGGACCAATGGTGAGGCATTTTCACGTTCAAGATTCAATCCCTGTGATGCTCCTCTATTGGCATTTAGGACCACAATTGAGAATCACCGTAGGGCCAACTTGGGAGGACTCTCTGGCGCTCAAGTCAAGGGGAGTCTTGAGAGAATAATGTAGGCTGATGACAGAGATAATAAAAAAGAAGATAAATAATATCAATAAAAAGATGAGAAGATGAATGTATGCGATGATGATAATTAATTACTGGGCCAATAGTTATGGACTCAACTCCTGGGAGTCCTTGGTCTCTGCATGGTCATCCATTTCTTTTGACAGAGATGTTGAATTGCCAAAACGCTTGTGGGGGTAAGTTTTTTGTTTGAGAGGTGAATGCTCCCTTGCTTTTTTGGGCCATTGCCTTTCCCTCGTCCCTTTGGATAGTGCCCACATGGACAGTTTTATGCGTGATGTTGTGGCCTCAGGGTGGCCGCATGGGTGTAATTTAAGGTCGTTTGTGGGCCATGTCCTCATGTCACATAAATATAATTAAGCGGCTACAACCGTATCAATATTATTTAACATATAAGGCCATAGACATTGAAATAAATTTGATATTTACTTGACCCGAATATTGACAGTTCATACTGAGCATTTCAAAAAAAAAAAAAAAAACCATATAATACATAGGATGAGGCGTTGAACTAGAATGAAAAGCATTGTTATTAATATGTAGATTTATCTTTTTTGTTTTTTGGCTTGGTAATTGTAAATCTGTCTTCCAGATTATGTGTCTATATTGGTAGAGATAGAAAATTTGTTATATCATGTAAAGAACTACCTGGAATTAGCTTTTTCTATCTTAATTGTTAATTTGGTAACCCCCCTTCATCTGTGAATTGTGTAACTGTTTCTGATGAACAAAACCAGGTTACGCTCCAATATCCAGACGAGTTTCTAACATCATTGAAGGGAACTTGTTGCTCTGATAATCGTGGCAATGAGAAATTGACTTCCATCGAGTTCGGTACCAATGTAGGCAGACATGGACCGTTTGGACAGGCGTACGAGGGTGACAAATATTTTGATTTCCAATTGGGCAACCACCAGGCATTTGGTGGATTTCACGGCACTACTAGGTCCTATCTTTTGGGATCCATCGGGGTCTATGTCAAGCCAATCGCCTTGCCTCGAAACCTCAACTCTGATCAACAGGTCAAAGTCTTGAAATCTGCAGTAAACCCAATGTGTAAAACAACTATTTAGACCTTTGATCTATTATCGATCACCACCTCTACACTAGTCGGTGTGATTATGCCTATTAGTATCGTTGGTTTATCTGCACTTGGTTATAGCTGGCTTCTTTTGTGTAATTATTGCCTTTGGTTAATTTACCTGAAGAGTCATGTATGACATATAAATATAGCTTCTGCTTGGAGCCGCCGATGATACAGACATTTTAACATAAGTTTTCAGCATAGTTTGGGAGGGGCGTGCCAGGCCCAGGCGGTTTTGCAAGACAAGGCGGCGCTGGAGACCCGGGCAGCAAGCTGCCATGGGCTTGACCTTCCCTTGAAATATTAATTTAATACCACGCAGGCCAATGCCCCAGGTATCAGATATTAAACTGATAAAGAACAGATACTACACTTGATCTTCTGTTCTCCTATTGGCGAATGGCCCATGTGGGAAACCGGAACAAAACATCGTGATTTGGCAATCTGTTGATTCACAAATGGTATAAAAATGCTACTTCCCCTTGGTCTGTTGTTACGTTTCATTAAAAGAAAAATGTAATGCCAACTAATAGTTAAGGTGGACTCAAACAAAATTTATTGTTCAGTAAAATATTATAAAATTTGATGTATATATTATCAATTAATATGAATGTTTTTATATTAAAAATAAGGTGTAATAGATATATTTTATCTAAAAATAGGATGTATTTAGTTCATAAATGACTAGCATTATTAATATATATATATATATATGAGTGAAGATATTCATTTTGCCGATTAAAATGTTTTTAAGAACATTGACGTCTGGAGGCAGCAGGCAGTGATGAAGTTGGCAGAGTGGATTTGGGAGTTTGGTAGGCTGTCAGCAATTGGAGTGTACATTGAAGGCGATTAGGGACATCATTCAATAGCTGACTAAATAGGTCATGATCCTGCATATATATATATAGAGTAAACAAATGTGAATTTGAAAGAAAAGGGTAATTTTGTCTTTTAATATTTAACCCCTTTTGATTCGCAAGATAAAATATCAATAACATCATGATATTATGTTAGCTTAATTTTATCAATTGTCATATATTTACTATCAAAATAGTAACATATATATGATTGTGACTACTCAACTCCAAAAAAAATCGTCCAAACGAGAATATGTTTAGCCATTCATTATCATAGCATGAGAAGCCGAACATAACGAAAAGGGAAATTCTATTCACAGCGAGGGTTTTACTCTTTGCAGCCTTTCCTCGCCAAAATTTTTCATCATTTTTCAAAAATCCTATTTTACCCTTCTGTCACCCCATCATATCATCTTCCTTTCCTTTTTACTCTGTACAGTCACTCCATCTCTCTTTCTCTATCATTATACCCATTTTTTTTTCTTTCACACCCATCTCTCCATCTCTCTCTCTCCCAATGAGCACACACACAAATATGTATATATATATATACAAACACACACACAGATAATTTATTATAATAAAATAAAATTAAAAAATATAAATAAATAAATTATTTTTAAATATTTGCATTTTAAATAATTATAAATTAACTAATTATAAATTTTTTAACTAATTTTAAATTTTAAATCATCGTGAGTTAAATTTTTGATACTCAAAAAAATTTAAAATTAGTTAATTTATCTTATTAAATTACTTAAAGATAAATATACTTAAAATTAGTTATTCAATCAACTAATTTAATAAGATATATATCTTTAAAAATTAGTTAAATTTATTTAAAGATATATGTATCTTTTTAAAAATAATTTATTAAATAAATTCAACTAATTTATTTTTAAAAAGAATTAACTAATTTAATTTATTTAAAGATAGATGCATCTTTTTAAAAGAATTAACTAATTTATTTATTAAATAAATTCAACTAATAAGATACATGTATTTTTTTAAAAAGAATTTATTTATTTATATTTTTTATTTTATTTTATTATAACAAAAAATTAATTAAAATAAAAAACAATTCCCCAAAAGCCAACTTTCAGAAAACATTGGGTTCCCCCGAAAGCTAGTTTTCAGGGGAACAATTTGATAGTAAAAAAAAATTTAAAATTAGTTATTTTATTTTATTAAATTACTTAAAAATACATATATTTAAAATTAGTTATTCAATCAACTAATTTAATAAGATATATATATCTTCAAAAATTAGTTGAATTTATTTAAAGATATATGTATCTTTTTAAAAATAATTTATTAAATAAATTCAACTAATTTATTTTTAAAAAGAATTAACTAATTTAATTTATTTAAAGATAGATGTATCTTTTTAAAAGAATTAACTAATTTATTTATTAAATAAATTTAACTAATAAGATACATGTATCTTTTTAAAAATAATTTATTTATTTTTATTTTATTTTATTTTATTTTATTATAATAAAAAAATAATTAAAATAAAAAAAATTCCCCAAAAGCCAACTTTTGGAAAACATTGGGTTCCCAAAAAGTTAGCTTTTGGGAACATTTTGATAATAAAAAAAAAATTAAAATTAGTTATTTTATTTTATTAAATTACTTAAAAATACATATATTTAAAATTAGTTATTCAATCAACTAATTTAATAAGATATATATCTTTAAAAATTAATTGAATTTATTTAAAGATATATGTTTCTTTTTAAAAATAATTTATTAAATAAATTCAACTAATTTATTTTTAAAAAAATTAACTAATTTAATTTATTTAAAGATGGATGTATCTTTTTAAAAGAATTAACTAATTTATTTATTAAATAAATCCAACTAATAAGATATATGTATTTTTTTAAAAAGAATTTATTTATTTGTATTTATTTATTTTATTTTATTATAATAAAAAAAGTAATTAAAATAAAAAAAAAACTTCCCAGCGTGCCCCGACCTCCAACTTTCGGGGAACCCAGCGTTCCTCCCGACGCCCAAATTTCGAGAAACGCTGGGTTCCCCAAAAGTTGGAGGTTGGGGCACGCTGAGTTCCCCGAAAGCCAGCACTCGGGGAACGCTAGCGTTCCCGACCCCCAGCTTTCGGGGAATGCTGAGTTCCCCGAAAGCTAGAGGTCGGGGAACGCTAGATTCCCCGAAAGCCAGCTTTCGGGGGCGTTCTTGACCCTTAGATTTCGGGAAACCTAGAGCTGGAGGTCGGGGCACGTTGGGTTCCCCGAAAGCCAGCTTTCGGGAAAGTTTTTTTATTTTTATTTTAATTATTTTTTTATTATAATAAATAAAATAAATAAATAAATACAAATAAATAAATTCTTTTTAAAAAAGTTAACTAAAAAATACAAATAAATAAATTCTTTTTAAATGAATTTATTTAATAAATAAATTAATTAATTCTTTTAAAAAGATACATCCATCTTTAAATAAATTAAATTAGTTAATTTTTTTAAAAACTAAATTAGTTGAATTTATTTAATAAATTATTTTTAAAAAGATACATATATCTTTAAATAAATTCAATTAATTTTTAAAGATATATATCTTATTAAATTAGTTGATTGAATAATTAATTTTAAACATATGTATTTTTAAGTAATTTAATAAAATAAAATAACTAATTTTAATTTTTTTTACTGTCAAATTGTTCCCGAAAGCTAGAATCCAATGTTGCCCAAAAGTTGGCTTTTGGGGAATTTTTTTTATTTTAATTAATTTTTTATTATAATAAAATAAAATAAAATAAAAAATATAAATAAATAAATTCTTTTTAAAAAGATACATATATTTTATTAGTTGAATTTATTTAATAAATTATTTTTAGAAAGATACGTATATCTTTAAATAAATTCAACTAATTTTTAAAGATATATATCTTATTAAATTAGTTGATTGAATAACTAATTTTAAGTATATGTATCTTTAAGTAATTTAATAAAATAAATTAACTAATTTTAAATTTTTTTGAGTATCAAAAATTTAATTCACAATAATTTAAAATTAGTAAAAAAATTTATAATTAGTTAATTTTTAATTATTTAAAATACAGATATTTAAAAATAATTTATTTATTTATATTTTTTAATTTTATTTTATTATAATAAATTATCTGTGTGTGTGTTTGTATATATATATATATACATATTTGTGTGTATGCTCATTGGGAGAGAGAGATGGAGAGATGGGTGTGAGAGAGAAAAAAATGGATATAATGAGAGAGAAAGAGAGATGGAGTGACTCTGCAGAGTCAAAGGGGAAGGAATATGATATGATGGGGTGACAAAAAAGTAAAATAGGATTTTTGAAAAGTGATGAAAATTTTTGACGGAAAAGCTTGTGAAGAGTAAAACCCTCTGTGAATAGAATTTTCTTAACAAAAATAAAAATCTCAAGAAGGGCAATCACTCCATCTCTTTCAAAATTTATAGTGTTGGACTGCTTTTAACACACACAAAACACAACATGGCACTTGACGGGCCTAGTCGTCAATCAAGGCTGCTGCTGCTGCTGCATCCTCCTTCTAATATGAAAGCTTAGTTAGGGTGTAAATGAAATTGATGGGTTCAACTGGCCCCGCATAATAAATTTGATTTACATATAAAACCTTGGACCAATGCTGCCAAAGTCTACCTCAGACAGCTTGTTGCTGTTGCTCACTTTCGATTGTCAATCCTGGCAAGCTCTCTTCTTTCCATTTTGACCAACTCCAATCCGTTTACTCAACACTCATTTAGTCGGGTAGTGTGACTTGCCAACAACATTTTTATACAAAATAACAAAATTCATTGATAATTGCTCCTATGACTAAAAATTTAATGTTGTCATCGTTTTTAAGTGTGTATTAAATACATTTCAAGTATACACAATATTTCATAAAACATACATATCAAGTAAACTAACCAAGACTTTACGTACTCATTCTCTCGTATATATAAAATCACTAGTTATCAAAGTTGAACACATACACTCAAAAATATAAAAATACGTGATAAACTATTATTTTATAAAATCCTTAATAGTTAGGTATGTTTCTTATCAACTAATATATGTGGATTGAATTTACAAATATTAGTTGGTTTGCACATTATTAAATGTGTCTAGCTAATTAATGAATTTATCCAATATATTTTGGTATAGGAAATATTATTTTCACTCCAAAAATGTTAACCATAAACTACTACACTACAATACCAGAAAATTTTAATATAATTAAGTGTAAATAATAATTTTTAAAATAAATATAACATCGCCCTACCCAAACAATAACAGTTGCAAATTTACATTGAGAAGAGAACTTCGCATTGTTTTTGTAACAACATTATTTTTTGATTAAAATATATTAGTTGGTACCATAAAGAAATGAAATTCTTAAATTTGTGACATCTATGGATAGGACATGACAATTTGGAGTATTTATTAGTGACCGATTTTTATCAATCAAATGTTAGGTAGCCCTTTTCAAAGTTTGCAGAAGTTGTTATATGTCGAACAAAAATTAATAGTGGTGGCCATGATTGCTGAATGTCAACTCCCTTCCCAAGCTTTCTCCATATATAGCAACAGGAGGGTTTATGTTTTTATTCTTTTATTATTGCATTCTTATATAGTTTTGAGACACTTGGAATGTAGGTTATTGGTTAGGTGACACAAGTTGAAGGTTGGGAATCATTATGGACTTAGGATATGTGTGATCCACTTTCATTATTATTAGTTTAATCTAAGGGATGAAAAGAATTTTTGACGCGTTATTAGAATGACAGCAAAGAGTATGAACGTGTGATCAAACTTTTAGACAATTTTTGAATCGTGCCTTAATTTGGTGCAGAAGTTAAAGTTAATATTTGTTAAGATAATGTTTGTTAAAATAAATAAAATAAGGTTGTATCGAGATAGGATTAAAATAATTTTCTAACAATGATATAAAATAGTCAGTGTAAGGATGAGAAGTATTTTAAAATTTTTATATTTGTTAATTTTTTTGGAATGCATTGGGGGTCATATGGATCATTTGTTTTAGGTATTGTTTGTTAATTAAGATATAAACTAGAAAAAATAGGATATGTAAAGTATTTTAAGTTTTTGTTAATTTTAATGTGTTTGTTAAAATTATCTAGTAACTCTTGGAAAAGAAGTCACGTCATTTCTTATATGTCATTTTTCAAATATGTTCATCTTTCCCTTTCAAGATAAATATATATTGGATCTTACAAATAAGAAAAAATGATGCATATATCCTCCAGTGTATTTTAAAAAATTTAACAAATAGTTTGATAAAAAATTTAGAATGTTTCTCGATCTTATCTTGATCATTCAATATTTTGGTTCGTAAAGCATTTAAATTGTATCTTGATACAACGTTATCTTACTTCAAGATAAGTATATTTTGGACCTTACAAATAAAAAAAATAAATAAATATGTCCTCCAGTGCATTTCAAAAAATTTAACAAACAATTTCATAAAAATCTTAAAATGCTTTTCAATTTTATCTTGACAATTCCATATCTTGATCTAGAAGACATTCCAACATTATATTAATACAACGTTATCTTCACTATTTCATATATTGGTTCGAAAAATATTTCAACCTTAACTAGGGGTGTCAAAAAATATCCGAAAACCGGTGAACCGGACCAAACCGAACCGAACCATGCCTTTTGGATTAGTTCTATGGTTCAACAGTTAGGTTCTGGTTCTAAAAAATTAAGAACCGATATATTTGGTTAGGTTACTGGTTTTCCTTTTCAAACCGTGATTTGAACCGAACTGGAACCGATATTATACTTGTATATATATTATAATTTTTTGGGTATATATATATACATACGCATAAATATATTATTACTTGCAATTTTAATTTGCTAGTTTTTATTTATTTCTTTTTTGTTGTTGGCTATTGTTATTTATAAACTCTTTTATTTCTAGACTTTTATGCGCTATTGCTATACTAGATAGTCGATGTAATCTCATTTGATGAGCTAGTCTAAGAATTATTTTGTTCTACTTTTACTTCAAGATTTGAAGCATTAATGGAGTTATGAGTTTATTTTAATTAACAATTTTTTTTGTAATTTCATATGTTGCAAAAATGTTTAGAAGCTAAATGTTGATTGGATAGAACCAAAACCGGTCTGATGCGACGGATTGGTTATGGTTTAGTTTTATATATGTAATGGTTCGGTTACGATTTTTATTTTTTCAAAACCGTTAAAAATGATTCGGTAACTGGATTCTAATAGAACCAAATCAATCCAAACCGTTGACACCTCTAACCTTAACTTATTGGTTTTAACAAATGCTATCTAAGATAATGTTTGTCAATTGATATATGAGATGAAAAAAAGTGAGATATAAAAGCATTCTAGATAAAAATATTTTTATATGAAGGATCTTTCGACATTAGCCTTACTCTATTATATAATAAGGCAATGTTTGTTAAAATGAGTAAGATAATATTGTATTAAGATAAGGTTGAAATCATTTTCGAATTAAAATATAGAATGATCAAAATAAATTTGAGAATCATTTTAAATTTTTGATTAGACTGTTTGTTAAATTTTTTAAAATGCATTAGGAGATATATGTATTATTTTTTCTTATATATAAAGTTCAAGATTAATTTATCTGAAAGGAAAGGGATAAATTTATTTAAATAATTTTAAATAAGAAAATCAAGTGATTTTTTAATAATTATTAAATAAATTTAACAAATATAATAGAAAATACTTTTATTTATAATACTTTTAATATCTCACTTTTTTTTCAACTTATATCTTTATTAACGAACATTATCTAAGAAAATATATAAATTTTTTACGTGTAACACATATATTGGATGATGTTTATGAAACTTTTGTTTATGGCAGAGCTGAGACCCTAATAGCCGACAGAGTTGTCTGGCTAAATACATATTTTAGTTCACATCTATTTTATTTAACACATTTGAATATTTTGTTATTTGAATGACATTTTTAAATTATATAATTTTGAGTTAATTATATAATTAATTTTTTTGTTATTTTAATTATATTCCAAAATTTATTATTCTCAATAAATTTGTCTAACTGTGCAATTGACTTAAAATTATATAATTTTGAGATGTAATTAAAATAACAAAAAAAATTTAAGAATGTAATTAACTTAAAATTGTAAGTTCCATAATATCTTTAAATGTATTAAACGCACAAATACAAAATTAAAATATATATTTTGCCGAGTTGTCCTGTTATATGCATTTTTTTTAAAAGAAATTTTTAAGACGTAGCAAAGTGATTGGAACCCGTCCTATTGTAGACCTTCTTCAATTGGGGGCAACGGTGTTTGGTGTTTGGTGTTTGGCGTACCAACTGCTTGTCCATTGTCCAACTAATCTTTCCTTTTAAGAAACATATAATAATCTAAGCCTTAACTAAATTTATTTAAGAAAATAATATTTGTTTATATCTTTTTATAATTAAAATAACATGATATGAATATTTTCTATTTGCAACTCGATTTCAATGATTTTTTATAAATAATTTTTATAAATTGACCTGATACATATATAAAATCATAATAATTTAAGTAAAACTATTGTAAATTTACATGTGTCAAATTTGTTTCTTAAACTTATGGACTTCACTATCTATATGTGTCAAATTTTTGTTTGTAAATTTACAATAACAAAATTATCCCTCGCCTTTGATTGTCTTTCTCTGTTATTTTTTCCCTTCCCATGACCGCCACTCGTCACTTACCTCTCAATGTCTTCACCAACCGTCACTGTATCCTTAGTGACAGCCATAAAAAAAAGAAAGAGAGATTAATTAGGCGGCTAAGAAAAGAGATGAGAGACATTTTAGTAATTTAATTATCAAAATATTGCATTCGGTCGTACAGTCGAGTAAAGTAGCAATTTCCTAAAATAAGTATAGTATTTTTTTTTTAAAAAAAGTAAAATTTTATATTTATTACCAACTAATAAAAATTTTTAAGTATTACAAACAAAATATATTAGATATAACTTAACAAATACTTTAAAAATACTGAGCTAACAATATCCAAAATGGTAAATTCAGTAACCCTATAACTTGAAGGGCAAAGAGAAAATTGAGTAATAACTTGTTCATTGCAAATAAAAGTCAACCCTATCGACATTGGGACGTACACTTACGGTAACTTAGTCAAAATCAGCCATTTTTCTTTCACCAACGATAGACGCAATAATAATAATAATAATAATAATAATAATAATTAATTAGTTAATTAATTAGAGTTTTACCGGTTCCTTGACAAATCAGAAGAGTAATTAAAGAAAGGCGCACGGCGACGGAGGGAGAGTGGTCGTTTAAGCAAGCTTACATTATTATTATTAAATTAATAAAGTGAAAGGAGGAGGAGGAGGAAGCAGTAAGCAGACCTTCAATTCAATTCATTGAACGTTTAGTGCGACTGAATCTGAATGGAGCCACGTGAAGTGGAAGCATTCAACAATGGCAGGTCTCCCTTTATAAAATTATTATATGTGTTGGCGTGCCTATGGCTATCAAAATTAATATATTTTCCCCCTATCTTTTAATAAGAAATCGAAGTGAAGAATATGTTATGCACGAGGTCCACGAGCCTCTTGTTTGGACCTGGCTGGCCTTCCACTCTAATCTAATCTCCAATTTATTATTATTATTACTACTGCTGAGGGTCCATTCAATATTCATTAACCACAAATATGAGCTTATATTCAAAAGGGCTTAAAAATAGAATTATATTATTATTGTGATAACTTTTTTATATTTATTAAATATGCACGATTAATTCAACAAATATATAAAAAAAATTGATTTATATACATAATGTTTTTGTGTGAGTGGTCACATCAGATGGGGGGCTTGGCGCTCGTTGGTGGTGAGGTTTCACGTTTCTTCCTAAAGCTGGCAACACTCAGTTGTCGTTGCCCCAATCAAAGAGGGCCACGTAAATTATAGGTCATAGTCTGGCCCCCATTAATGGATTGAATTCAATTAGAGGAGAAAATCAATTAATTTTTGCACCCCTTCTTTTTAAGGGTAATGAGAAGAATTTCAAAGAAAATTAAAGTGATATTAGGTGTCTCACATTACTTACTTGAGTGAGTTAGTATAGAACGATACAATTTTTCTAGTCACTTTCTTTAGACATACTAATTGAATTCATGTCGCAGCTACTCACGTTATTTGGATCCTTTTATGGTCTGCTGGTGGTGTAACGTTCAGCTAATTAAAGAAATTCCAAAAGGGAGATCAAATTAAGTGGCAATTATGGATCGTACCAAATCCAATTTTTCCAAGTGAAGCGAGCCAACCTTCCGAGCCACCTACCCCTCTTTACCTTTCTCCTTCTCTCTCTAACCATGGTTGATGGCTGTGATGGCTGATGGCTGAATTTTAATATTGAAAAACCAAGCCATGATCCAACTACCTGCTTCACGTGCTCCTCTCTCTCTTTCTATATAAACACTTTTCTGACCCTCTTCCTTTGGGCCGCATTTCTCAATTCCGATTCGATTCCTCTCGCCGGGCTCGTCGGACTTCACTACCACACAGTGGACACAAGGTAGGCTGATTCATTCATTAATTAATACACAACGCCGATCTATACTGGTCAATTTTTGAATCTGAGATCTGGGTATTTCCCAATTCCTGAATATGCGATGTGGGTTTTTCGTGATTCTTGAATCCGGGATTTGGGTTTTTGTTTTCCACTTAGGTGGCTCTTGTTTGCATCTCAAGCTTCGTGCAGATTTGGGTCTCTGTTTGTTTTTTTTGAGTGTTTCGATATTCTCGAAGCTATACGATATGCTTCGGTTTGTTGTTTTGGAGCAGTTACCTTTCTGAATTTCAGTTACGTTTGGTTCGGATCTACCCTTTGTTGTCGGTTAATTTGGGTGCCCGAAATTGGACTTTCTGTGACGTGCATTCTTGGCTTTATCGACACACAAGATCTGGTGGGAGTCACTTGTAATTGAACAACTGTTTTGCTGCTTTTCATCAATCTTCATTGTGTTGATTGGGAGTGGGGTCTGGTAATGCTATGGATCAACTTTGTCGGATTTATGATGATTCAGTTTTTCTTTTGTCTAATTTTGGATCAGTTCTTTTGGGAATTTACACTCACTACAGCAAGAAGAGGGAAAGGGTCTGTTTTGAAAAACCAAACTTACTTTTGAAGCACTCTCAGAAGATTCTGAAAGCAAATCACCGAAGATAATAGCCTTTGTTTACTTATTCATGCATATCAGTGTTGGGATCTTATCGTATATCCGCTAGCTTGTTTGAAATTTATTGCAAATGACTTCTTTGGTACAACCAAATTATCAACTTTGTGGTATAGGGAAAAAAATGTCAAAATTTGTTTACTGATCCGATCAGGGTAATGACTATGAATTCTGGATTATTCTGTTTTACACTTGGTCTATGTATCAAACACATGGTGCACTACCACACCTCTTGGGTTTATTCTGTTTCACGATGGATGCTTTTTCTCTGAAAATCCTTCTTGTTAGTTCTATTTGGTTTACTGTTTCTGTACCCTATGCTGATATATGCAGTATGAGAAATTTGTATTTAAGGTTTACTCCTTTTGCAGGGCTCTTTAGGCTACACAATGGCTTCTGGACAACTTTTCTCCCCGACTACTCAAGCATTATTCTACAACTACAAACAACTTCCCATCCAGCGGATGCTTGATTTTGACTTCCTTTGCGGTATGTCCCACTTCCTATGCTCTTCTATTAGAATAGTGAATGCATCTTGTTACAAGCAGTCAAATATAGTTTAAACGTTGCTCAATTGGTTTTTGCAGTTAATTTACTCTATGCCTTTTGTATTTCCAGGGAGAGAAACTCCATCAGTTGCTGGAATTATCAACCCTGGTTCTGAGGGATTCCAGAAGCTCTTTTTCGGTCAGGAGGAAATTGCCATCCCTGTACATTCTACGTGCGTATTTTTTTTTTTTTTATTCCTGTGTTTTTTTAATTTGTATTCACCTTGCATTTTATTTGAATCTTAAGGGTACTTACATATGACAAAGAGAAGATGCTTCCAATAAGATTTGCTGATAAAATTGCTTTCTTAAACATTTTACTTTTATCATATCCTTTCAATCCAAAGATAAATTGGATTGAATAGTTTAGAGCTAAACTGGTTAACCATTGAGACAGTTTGATGTCAAATTACATGAACAAACAAATTACAGATCCTTATTCAAAAATTAATTTTGTTCCTTTTTTTTGTTAAAGTAATAAAATTTTTGGTCTTTTTTCTCTTTCCAAGAAAATCTCATTATGTAAATAGAAATATATAATGTACCGGGACATTCTGTAAAATTAATCCAATAGATATCTGCTGTATAAGCTAAATTGTATGTGGAAGAATTTATCACAGGAATCTTGCATATGAAGCTGGCTTGCCAAAGAAAAAGAAAGAGAAAATAGAAACTGCTAAATGTGACTCCTAGGTGGTCACTGCAGCTAACATTTATGCAATGTTTTGATATTTGCTAAATAGGATATGAATTGTCATATTCCTGAGGTTAATCTATTTTTTGCTTCCTGTGGATTTCTCCTGCAGGATTGAAGCTGCTTGTGCAGCGCATCCTACTGCTGATGTTTTTATAAACTTTGCATCATTCAGAAGGTCAGTTCTAATCTATTATTAGTACATATTTGTAAAAACACTTAATTGTATTCCACGCTTATATTAGAAGCATGTTCCCAGTGCTGCTGCTTCATCTATGGGAGCTCTCAAACAGCCAACCATTAGAGTTGTGGCTATAATAGCTGAAGGTGTTCCCGAATCAGACACCAAGCAGTTGATTGGTTATGCAAGGGCAAACAATAAGGTAAAATAATTGATGCAAGTCTTTTGGGCTTTCTGTATTAATTTTTGGTGAAGTGAAACTATGCAAGTTAATGCAAAGCAGATTCATTAGGACATGGGAATGGTCATTCTCTAATCTATGTATGGATTGTTTTATAGCATTTAATATTTCTTCAGGATCTTTCAATGTGCCTAGTGCAGCTGCTTATCTAACGTAGTTCCTGGTATTGTTTCCAGGTTGTCATTGGCCCAGCTACCGTTGGAGGCGTTCAAGCTGGGGCCTTCAAGATTGGTGACACTGCTGGAACAATTGACAATATCATTCAATGCAAGCTTTACAGGCCTGGATCTGTTGGTTTCGTCTCCAAATCCGTGCGTAGCCATTCCTTAACTTGCCCCTCTTCCTCTTCTAAGCATACACATTATCTATAAAACATCCCTCATATTTAGTATATAAAATAATTTTTTTACTCCACTTCCAAACTGTACAACAATAAAAAAAAGAATTAATGCTAAACTTTTTAATTGACATGCCAAATTGTGCTGTGTTATCTTCATCATGCTCATTACTACTCAAATACAACAAAAAGAAAGGAATGCGATAAACTTAGATTTACATTTGTATATTTTTTAAATTGTGTGCTGCAGTACTGCATTATAAATAAAATCATTCCAGATGTCATAAAAGGGTTATGTTGAGTACTCTGTCTAAATTTGTCAATCTTTTGCATATGAAATACATGAGGAAGACTAGCGATCCTACCTGCTTGTTTATGGTTGCATCAATTACATTTTTTTGTTCAATTTCAGGGTGGTATGTCTAATGAAATGTACAATACAATTGCCCGTGTAACAGATGGAATTTATGAAGGTATTTATATGTGCTGGCTTCTCTCTCTCTCTCTCTCTCACACACAGACACACACACACACACACACACACACACAAATGACATTATGCCATATTTAGGTTGGAATTAATTTATCTTATTTTTTTTCCAACAATTTTTAGGTATTGCAATTGGAGGAGATGTGTTCCCAGGCTCTACATTGTCTGATCATGTTTTGCGGTTTAACAACATCCCACATGTATGCATCTCTCTATGTCAATCTATTCCAGTTGCCTCTGTTTCCAAATTCACTGCGTGAGTCTACAAGTAACTTAAATGGTTTCAACGGGGAAATTTCATCTTGCCCGTTGCATTTTGTTGTAAAATGTCCAAATTTCTATGATGTGAACTATGCAGATTCTTGACCATACTAAGGTCCTATATAAGCATGAGAGTTAAAACTTTTGACTAGTAGAAGTCCTTTTGTTTCATGTAATGTTTTTATTTTTGTTTGTTGGCTGTACTAAGCATTACATTTCAGCTGATCAAGATATATGCAAATGTTTTCATTGTACCAAATTTTATTTTCCAATTATTTAGTCATAACACTTTTGGAGTTCATAAAGAAACAAGACGCAGTGTCTGATTTCGAGCTTGTTTCAATTTTGGGGTGTGTAGTGGTGTCTCCTGCTATTTGAATTAGCTTTAGACTGTACCTACTTGTTATGAGTAGCATATGGTTATTAGCTTTACACCCCTATTCTTTTCTTTTTCTTATCAATTCTATGGCTAACCCAGGTCAAAATGATGGTTGTACTCGGGGAACTTGGTGGGCGCGATGAGTATTCCCTTGTGGAGGCCCTGAAGCAGGGGAAAATCAACAAGCCTGTTGTTGCTTGGGTCAGTGGAACTTGTGCACGCCTATTTAAGTCAGAAGTGCAATTTGGTCATGCGGTGAGCTACTGCCTGGATTTTCTTGGACTCAACTTTTTTCCTTTTCTTTTTTGACTTAAAAGGAGGAAGAACACTAATTTTGCTTGATATTTTGGGTAAAACAGGGAGCTAAGAGTGGTGGTGAATTGGAGTCTGCACAAGCAAAGAATCAAGCACTTCAGGAAGCTGGAGCTATTGTTCCGACTTCATATGAAGCATTTGAAGCTGCAATTAAAGAGACATTTGAGAACCTGGTAATTTTACTTTTATCACCCCTTTAGACAGTTCTCCGTGCATTCCTTTCGCTACCACGACTAATTACTAAAGTTTATTGATTGTGTACTTTGTGTTTCAATTAGGTTGAAGCAGGAAAGATTTCTCCAGTAAAGGAAGTTAAGCCTCCACAGATCCCTGAAGATCTTAGCACGGCCATTAAAAGTGGCAAAGTCCGAGCTCCAACTCATATTATTTCCACCATATCTGATGACAGAGGTATAACATTAATACATTTTTAATGTGGAATGCTGGGAGATGGGATTACTGCAGCCCTAACAGAAAACTGATTTTGTCCTTTGCCTCTATTTTCAGGTGAAGAGCCATGCTATGCTGGTGTCCCAATGTCTTCCATTGTTGAACAGGGCTACGGTGTGGGTGATGTCATCTCCCTGTTGTGGTTCAAACGCAGCCTTCCCCGTTACTGTACAAAGTTTATTGAGGTATGATTCCCTTGTGTTCTAGTTGTAACAAGTTTATATGTATTTATTGTTCAAGGGAAATTTATCATTTAATTTGATTTCTTGTTAGTCATTTAGAAAGCAAAGCAATTTTGCCAATCTCTGCCCTAACTACTCTACTTGACTTTTTCAGATTTGCATCATGTTATGTGCTGACCACGGTCCTTGTGTCTCTGGTGCCCACAACACCATAGTAACCGCGAGGGCTGGAAAAGATCTGGTATCCAGTCTTGTTTCAGGTAAACTCTAGAGACTTATTGAGTGCTTTTTCCCCCAAGCCCTGGCTGATTTTGTAATCAGTTGCTGAAGTAAATTATTCTTTGAAAACAGGTTTGCTAACAATAGGTCCCCGATTTGGTGGTGCTATTGATGATGCTGCCCGATACTTCAAGGATGCTTATGATAAGGTGAGTTTTCATCGGTGTCACCTGGGCAAATCAGAGAATAGTTGGTGTCTGCCCACTCTGATGATTTCTATGAGTACAATGCATTCATCATCTTGTTCTTGTAGGGTCTTACACCTTACGAGTTTGTGGAGAGCATGAAAAAGAAGGGCATTCGTGTGCCAGGAATTGGGCACAGGTATAGAACTTCTTCGCCTTCACTCTAGTTTTTAGATTCTGCAACCACACCACAGAAACCTTTATCCTACAACTGAAAGTCCATACTTGGGGGCATTATTTATGTTTCAATATGAAGCACTGCTTGTTAAATGGGAACTTGAGAAACTATATTTGCTTCTTATGAAAAAGGATCAAGAGAGGTGACAACAGAGACAAGAGAGTAGAGCTGCTACAACTGTTTGCACGCACCAATTTCCCCTCTGTGAAGTATATGGAATATGCTGTTCAAGTTGAAGACTACACCCTCTCCAAGTCAAACAACCTGGTCCTTAACGTAGATGGTGCAATCGGCTCCCTCTTCTTGGATCTCCTAGCCGGCAGTGGCATGTTCACCAAGCAAGAAATCGATGAGATTGTGGGGATTGGTTACCTGAACGGCCTCTTTGTGTTGGCTCGATCCATTGGTTTGATCGGGTGAGTTTCCCGCTCTCCAAAATAACCCAGAAAACTAGAGAACTCGTATCTGGCACTCTTTATCTTTCATTTATTCCACGATTGATTGATTCGTTGTTTCTGATGATATGTCAGGCACACCTTCGATCAGAAGAGATTGAAGCAGCCGCTATACCGCCACCCATGGGAGGATGTTCTGTACACCAAGTGAGGAGTTTCCGTTTCTGTTTCCGGCTGGCAGAATGGTGCTTGTTCTATCAAGTTTAACTTTCCATTTTGACGTGGTGATTGTTGAGTAGTTAAAGTTGGTGGTGGTTGAACACGGTTTAATTTGTTAGTTGCTGCGGTTAAAATGTTGTATGGGGGGACAACTCTCCATTTATCATCATCATCATCGTTATTATTATTTAAAACAAGTAGCTGTAAGAAGTGGTCACCATGAGAAAAATGTCCTTTTGTTTTTGCTGTTATGGAGAAATAACATATACCATTAATTGTTTTAATCCTGCTTCTTCATCACGTTGACATTACAACCAAATTGAAGCTCATTCATGGATGGACTGATGGACATGTAAGGATTCCTGCAAAATAAATTTAGCTGAGTTTAATAATATTTCTTTGCTTGAGCCTGTCTTGTGCCTTGATAAGATTATCAATAATATTTTCGTAATTGAACCAAACTTCAATTCTGAGTCTCCTTAGATATCTTTGGGTTCTGTGATCCGCCTGTTGGTGGTGTACGTGCTAAACCTTTACAGATTCCCAGAAGTTTCCTGGAAACTAGAGCCGCAAGAAAATGGCTTCAGGATGCAAAGCGACAGAGTCCCACCGCCAACCAAGCCGTAGCTCAGTCTGCAGGCACGAGCACTGCTCTCTCTAAACCTGTCAGTATGCTCGCGCAAGTACCCTGATCAACCAGTTTTGGCCTGATGTTACTATAAAAATTAAAAAAAAAAAAAAAACGCTACATTAAAAAATTTAATATGATTTGGTCAACAATCTCGTTATAAAGAATTATTCACTAATTAATAATTAAACTAAGAGTTGTTTATCTATAAAGGTGAGAACTCTTTACTGAATTATATCTCCAATACTTATTCTTATCTCTTAATTTTAAATGGTCAAAGTTTAGGGATGTTATTGCTAATATTAAAAAGTTCAAGGATTAATTTGACAAATTTTAAACTAATCTTCAAAGGGTTTCTAGTTAATTTACTTAAAAATATAACATGTCAAGGATTTTCGTCTAAAAATGTTACTGAAATAATGTGATAATAATATTTTTATATTATTAAAAAGGCTTTCTTGGTTTTGTAAGTATCATATTTGTATGGAATTTTTTTATAAAAAAATTATTTATTCCATTGGCATGAATTTATGACATTCCAATCGTAATAGAACAGTTGTAGTCTAATTTTTTTATATTATCAAAAATAATATAAATACATCACATTCACTTATATTATATTTATAATGTTACAATTAAAATAAGTGCAAGTGGTATTAATAAAATGGATTATTAGGCGACATTAACTTAACCCATTAGTAAAAGCAAAAGGGGCTCATCCTTGTTTTTATTGAACCCTCAAAAAGAAAAACATAAAATATTAAGACGACGACATGTAAACTTTAATTTTATTAAATTACTCCTTAGATACATATCAAGACAATGACATATTAACTTTGATTTTATTAAATTATATTAAATTCATAAATTATATCTCGCTAATTATCTTTATTCAATATCTATGACACTATTATTTGAAGAAAAAAAAAGCTTATTTAGTTTTAATTCAAAATTTCAAGTAAAATTTAATATTGATTGTTGAGTTATCTAATGAAATTTATAACATGACCAACATAATGGCTGAGGTTGATTCATTCTACTTAAAATATTTGTATTATAATAAATGAAATCAACTTATTTATTTATAAAATAAAAGGAATTAGGAACGGATTCTTATTTAGATAATTAAAAATGAAATAAAATTACATCATAAGACTACTATTATTATTTATTATGATGAATAAACTTGGAAGTGTGACCGTATTATAGGACGTGGCAGATAACCTTCAATATTAGCTCAAATATATATCTAGAATAAAAAAAATTAATTAACTTGTTAGGCCATGGATCGTTCTTGGGACTTGGCCATTCATATGGGAGTGGGAGCGAGCAGCAGACAAAGAACTCAACTTTCCAAGGAAAATTAAAAAGAAAGTAAAAAGTTGCAGCAACGGCTACCCAATATATGAGAAAAAGAAGGAAAAAAATTAAACAAGTAGAGAGAGTTTTCTTGCGACTCAAGGGGCCTTCCTTCGTCACCAGCCATTGACCACTCAACAAAGATGAATCCATTTACAGAGGGGGGGAGAGAGAGAGAGAGAGTTTCCTCTTAGAGAGCAGAAGAGTCATTCAGTAATGGATCCATGATTTTGTACTCGCACTTTTTCAGAATCTTCTTCACCAAACCATTTTTTGTTCAAAATAAAGTTGAAGAATTGTGGATTTTTCCGAATTGAGCTCCAAATCACACAGCAATTGGTTATACTTTGCACATGCACATTAAAGAGAGTTCCTTTTAGAGAGAGAGAGAGAGAGAGAGAGAGAGAGTTATGCAGTTATGAATCCATGATTTTGTCCTTCACCTATATATAATTTCTGGGTTTCGTTTGTCCATCAATGGAGGAACCGCCGCCAGTCAGTGAGCTTCTGAAGAAAATCCAAGAACTCGAGGCCAGTCACGCCTACCTCAAACACCAGATGTCCAAGCTGCTGATCGCCGGCGACCCCAACTTGGGCCCACAACGGCTGCAAGACGACGTTGGCCGAGGCAGAGGTGGCGGCCACACGAGGTCTCACTCGGTGTCACCGCCGCGGCCGGGGAGGGAGAGCCGGAGTAGTAAAACGTTTACTGCCGCTAGCAGCGGCTGCGGCCCAGCGGCCGTTGAGTTTTCTGATAGGCAGTATTTGAATATATTGCAGTCAATGGGTCGGTCAGTTCATATATTTGATCTCAACTATCGGATAATCTACTGGTGAGTGAGTCAATTCAATTGAATTCCCAAATTTTGGCAAATCTTGGTGATAATCTTGTTAATTTCTAGTCCTTTGATTCATTTTCTTGGGATTTCTGAGTATTTTGTGATTCTCATTTCTTTAAAATTGTTGTAAGATATAAGAAACGCGAGGCTCATTTCTTTAAAATTGAGTTAAATGTGTTATGTGATTGTCGAGTTGTACTAGTAATCTCAAAATATCCTAAAGTATAATCAAGAGTTGAATTCAAATTGCCCTAATCTTAACATGAATTGTGGTTCAAGGCGTTTCCAACTTTCCATGTATAGCACTTGATGTTCTTGCAATTCTGACAACTGACAAACATAAAACCATAGACATTTTGAATTGCTGCAACTTTTTTGGTTCTTCAGTATTGCCTACTATTTGATAGGCTTTGCGTTGATAAATTAGATTGAAATATTGGTTATGAAAGTTTCAATATGTGAGCATTTGGTGCATGTTCAATTGTGCAGGAATAGGACAGCAGAAAGCCTTTATGGTTATTCTGCCGCAGAAGCTCTTGGTCAGGATGCCATTGCACTCCTAACTGATCCCCGAGACTATGCCGTGGCTAATGAGATAGTGCATCATCTAACAGTGGGGGAGAGTTGGACAGGTCAATTTCCTGTTAAGAATAAGAGGGGGGATAGATTTGTAGCTGTTGCAACCAATACCCCCTTTTACGATGATGATGGCACTTTGGTTGGAATTATTTGTGTATCATGTGATCCACGCCCCTTTCAAGGCATGAGCGCTGCTTTGGACAGCAAGCAGTCAGAGTCTGATTTGAGCTTTAGCAAGCCTAAAACCACTGTTTCAGCCAAACTCGGTCTTGATCCTCAACAACCTCTCCAAGTTGCAATTGCATCAAAAATATCAAATCTGGTTAGTGTCACAGTTGTTATGTTTCAATGGTTGATGGTAGTACTTTAGCCTATATTGATTTGTAAAAATGTCAAAACAGGCCTCCAGGGTGAGCAACAAGGTTAAGTCAAAAATAAGGACTGGGGAGAATGGCATGGATTGTGAAGGCAGGAGTGGAGATAGTCATCTTTCTGGTCATGGAGCTGTTTCTGATCAGAGGGGGGATGTATCTTCAAGGGATTCTGGTGATGAGGGGCAAGCAAAATCTGGAGTTCACAATATCATAACCTCAAAAGCAGAGGCCTGGATTAGTAAGAAAGGAATAACGTGGCCATGGAAAGCTGAGCGTGAAGGGCTTGAGGCAAAGACCAGCCGGTTTTCCTGCTCCTGGTCGAGCAATGATAATGATAATGACACATGTTGTCAGGACAGTACATTTTCTGCTATCAAACCAGACTGTCAAGTCGGTGAGAGTAACAGAGAAACCAATAATGAGGCCTCAGAGTTGTGGTCCTCTTCGTTTAATGTTAACAGCACAAGTAGTGCAAGTAGCCATGGGAGTAGCAGCAGTAGTGCTGTTAATAAATTGAACATGGACACTGACTCCTTGGATTACGAAATCTCGTGGGAGGACTTGACAATTGGGGAGCAAATTGGACAAGGTAATTCCCTTTTGATTTCAAAGGGTAATAATCATTGATTGTTGATTGTATTTAATTTTTCATACCACCTTCACCCTCATCCTCTAACACCTTAACCATATATGATTGTAAAAAATTGCGAGGAATACTTCATCGTTACCTTTATTTTCTCTCTTATCCTTGTCCAATTGCACAACTATTAATGCCTGTATTCATATGACTTATAAGCCATATATAGAGATGGTTGGAGAGTTAGAATTCACGTTGCCAACCCCACCCTGTGATTGTTGTTGTTGTTGCTGTAATTCATGCAACTTATAAGTACTTTTGTTAAATAAATAATGAATCTATTACTTTCATCTTTGTTGTTGCTGGGTGTTATTTTTTGTTTCGTGGATGAATTAACATGCATGAAAACCTAAATGCATGTCTTATGATCCTTTCACCATTTCTTCCAAGTTTTTTTCCCCTCCCTATGTAACCAAGATTTCTGTCCTTTTTGTTGTACATAGTCCATTTTTATGATGTTCTCTTTTCAAACGTTTGTGCAGGTTCTTGTGGAACCGTATATCATGCTTTGTGGTATGGATCGGTATGTTCTTTGGTTTCTTTCCCAATCTCGGGTTTGATAAGTTGTTTTTTCAATAAATATTAAGGATTTTGTCATGCAAAATCTACAGTTTAATTTACATGTGATGCAACCTGTTGAGAAAGTTCATACTCACAGAAAGAAAACAAAATACACAAACTATGCAATGTGTCGATATGATTAATATCATAGGGTATTTGGCTTCAGTCATTCACTCTGTCATATTGAGGAGGGATGCATCCTCAAAATGACCTTTTTACTCTTTGAATTAAGTCCACTTTTTGCAGGATGTTGCTGTTAAGGTTTTCTCAAAGCTACAGTATTCAGATGATGCAATGCTTTCCTTCAGAAAAGAGGTGTGTGTTTACCTGGTTAATGCAACGCCCACAACTCTTTTATGTAATTGAATTTGGTAGACTTTTCGTGAATTTTAGTTTAGTTAATGGTGATGTGTTATTTAGATAGCATCTTCCCCCAGTCACCCATTGTCTTCTTCAAGTTGGACCCATTGCTACATGCGTGGAATGCTGTTCAAGCTCCAATGCTGTGTTGCTATGCATTTTCTTACTGGTCCATAGACTAAGGGTGTGATTGATAGCATGAAAAATACATAGAAAATGTCCCATCCAAGGAATTAAATTTCATGTTTGTTGTTTGACACACTACATTTTCCATGGAATTTACAACCATTAAAGCATCATTTGGCATTTTTTCCATGGAAAATTCCATCTAGGAGGGAGGTGGTTTTTGTTTTCCATGCAAGTTGGAAAATGTTTTCTTTTTCAACTAAATGCTATCAAACACACCCTAATTTATAATGAAAAAGCAACCATCATTACTTCCAAAAAATTTCAAGGAAAACAAATAAAGCTCATAATCATGAAATTGGGACCATTTGAAGCTGTTAGGTCAAATCAGCCCTTGTACTTGTTAGTTGACATGAAGAGAAGAATAAAACAACATATCAAGCCTTAATCCTACCATGTGAGGTTGGTTGTATAAAGTCTAGTGTGTTGATATTTTATGTATGTCCCTAGTTTTCGTAAGACCCTTATAACTCATATTATACCATAAAGTCTATCACCATGTTTTTCTTGGCTTCCTCTCTTTATTTTGCTAAAAACTTTTGTCATTCCATCCTCTTTCTTGTAGGAGCCTCTATTGGTCTTCTTCTCATATAACTAAACCATCTTAGTTGTGTCATGCCTTTTATCTTCAAGAGGAGCCTTTTTGATCTTATGATGAATAACTTCATTCTAGTTTTACCTTTTGTTGTATGATCACACATCCATCATAATTTCTTAATTTTCTTTACACTCATTTTTTTGCACATGTTGGTGCTTTAGTGCTTGACATTTTGAACAATACAAGAAAATTGGTCTTATAATTGTCTTATAAGCCTTTAGTTTTAATAGCAGAATCTTAATATCACATAAAATGATGGTTGCACTTTTCCATTTTAACCATTTTGTGTTAGTTATTCAGGTAACATCCTTTAATCTCTCCATCTTTTTGGTTGATTAATCCAAGATATCTGAAATGGTCATTTCTTAGGATGACTTGATTTTCAAGTTTTACCATGACATCATTCACGTTTGTATTTTTGCTGAACTTATGTTTCATATATTCAGTTTTCAATCTTCTTAAACTTAAAACCTCTAGATTCTATAAAGTGCTTATCCATTTATACATGAACCCTCTTAAATGATACACGGTAAGGCTACAACATGCCTGCAGTTATCAATTACCGTCAACTGAAGAATTGAATCACTACATGAATTGATATGAAATCATTCCTGCATGCTGACCACCTTGATTTTTACTTAATACTGTCTTGAATTTACTTGAGCCCTAGGCATATAGAACAGCAGTTACTCTTCACCATCTGCACATGACCTGAACTATAGGTGGCCATGGGCTGTGGCCATTCTCATTGTCCGCACATTAGTGGAATTTGGAGAATTATTTAAGAATGATTCTCTCTTGGAGAGAAGAATTGTGGATGTAACTCGGTCTTTAGTATAAGTTCTGCTTGTACTTGATAATGTCTGGAAAACATTGCTCAAGAATGTTGAGTTGGTGGGAGAGCCATTTTACTTCTGTTCGTCTGTGATTGAGTTAGACAACTTGTATGCAAATCTGATTTTTTCTATTACTAATCAGGCTTTACTAAATTGCTGACATCAATGTTTGTCTTTTCTTATGAAGGTATCCCTCATGAAAAGGCTCAGACATCCTAATGTTCTACTCTTTATGGGTGCAGTAACTTCTCCTCAGCATCTCTGCATTGTTACAGAGTTCTTACCACGGTTTGTTCTCTACTTACCTTTTTGCACCATAGGTCTTGCGCATTGCTGTATTCATGAAATTGATTTTGGTAATATAGAAACCTTGCAGAAGTATGTACTTTTTTTTTGCCTGGCTAGTACTGATTTATTATCTATTACTGTTTTTGACTTTTGCAGTGGAAGCTTGTTCCGGTTACTACAAAGGAATACAAGCAGATTAGATTGGAGACGACGTGTTCACATGGCTTTGGATATAGTTAGTATCGTGAGATCCAGTTTCCACATGGAATATGCTTGCCCTAGAAAGGGACAACTAATTCCCTTTGTACATAAGACTTTTCAATGCTTTGGTCACACTAACAACACCAAACCTTAATCCCACTAGGTGGGATTAACTACATGGAGCTCACCAATGTTTGCTGCAAACACTTGTACAGGCACGAGGCATGAATTATCTTCATCATTGCAACCCGCCTATTGTTCATCGTGATTTGAAGTCTTCAAACCTTCTAGTTGATAGGAACTGGACTGTAAAGGTAGACCTCTACTTCTAACCTCTATCCCTTTGGAATTTTCTCTTATTGTTACCAAACATTCTTGGTCTGATAGTAAATGTCTTGCCATCATCAACTCAATAGGTTGGTGATTTTGGTCTGTCTCGTCTCAAGCATGAAACATATCTTACCACAAGAACAGGGAAAGGAACGGTATGCTTGATGGCGCTCTTTAATTGCATTGGTTCTTGTTTCTTGTTTATGCATTATGCTGTGTCATCTATCTTTAATCCTGCTTTTGTAGCCTCAATGGATGGCACCAGAGGTTCTCCGTAATGAACCCTCCAATGAAAAGTATTTTTAATTTGAAGGGCTTGTTCTTGTTGTTTTCATTCAACACACGCACACATGTACAAGCACACAATTTGCATCTCTTTTCACCCATTCCATTGTCTGAATATCTCGCAGGTCTGATGTCTACAGCTATGGAGTGATTTTATGGGAGCTGGCCACCGAGAAGATTCCATGGAATACTCTCAACTCAATGCAGGTACTCTTCTACTTGTAAATTTCTAGTCCTGATTCCTCCCTTTTAAATATCTATATAGACCTTATTAAAACTTATCATGTCTGAAGAGGTGGGGTTGCTCCTCCTTCGACTTGAATCCATCTAATCTGCCATTTTTAAAGGAAAAAGTAAGTTGCATTCTTTTAGCTCTCAACATCTAACAACAATTTGTTTAGGATATCTTCAGGTGATTGGAGCTGTGGGGTTCTTGAACCAACAACTGGATATCCCCAAAGATGTGGATCCACTATGGGCTGCCATAATTGAGAACTGCTGGCACAGGTTCGTTCTGGCACCCTTCAATTCTTTCCTCTTCATGGATATCATGAGCTTTTTCTATAAAAACGTTCATTACGTGCTACATAAGTGCCCTGCTAAATACATAGATGTCCAAATTCCTGAGTTCTTGACAACAGTGTGATTCTTTTTTCCAATGCTAGTCACAAGCCTTAATCTCTCTAAATAGGGTCAGCTACATGAATTCTAGACTCCAACTATCTCTATGCATAGTCATATTCTTTGTAAGAATGTTATATCTTATGTCATGTTTAAAGATTTCTCACCAAGATTTCTCCAGTTTTTCTTTCTTCGTTTTGCTGCAATTGCCTCCATTTCATCAACTCACCTTACATCCGCATCTATTAGTCTTCTTTTTACATGTTCAAACCAACTTAATCGCATCTCTTGCATGTTATCTTCAATAGGTGCCTCATTATGACACTTTTGTTCAAGAAATATATATATATTTTGATGGGTTTCCAGTCATCTGAAAGATATGTGCAAACTGATCGTGTATATAATAATATGAGCAACAGAATTAATGGAGAATTTGTGTCCCACTTGCTATAGCTGTGGGGAGGGGGCTTTTGTCTCGTATGATTAAAAGGTTCATATAACTTCTGTTAGATGATTTGGACTACACGACTTTTTTGCTTGCTGTACTTGATTTAAAAGGTTCCATGTTCACCCCTTCGTCTGTCTCATCCGCCAAGAGCTTATAGGAAAAAAAAAAAAAAAAAAGATTTAACATTATATATTTCTTGAGATTATCGCCCTTGCGTGATCCCCCTCTGCTCGTGCTCTCGATTTTAGCCGAGAAGGTAAATCATAAATGGAGAGTTTGCCTCACTGCGCAGGGCAAGTAATCGAACTCACGACTTATTAGTGCGAATCCCAACTTATCGTGGTTCAACCACTCGACCTATGCCCTGGGGGCATCATTGTATATTTCTTGGTTCTAGTGCTAAGGTATCCTATAAGAATTTTGCAGCATGCTTGTTCTGGTCATGACCAAAATCATGTGTTATATATACATGCCAGTAATGCGTTAATCAAGACTTCATTTTTTCAGATAGTCTTTATCATCATTAATATGTTGTGTAGAAACATTTTGCTAATCATGAACTAGTGCTAAGAAACTTAATGATAAAACAGGGACCCACAGTGCCGGCCGACATTCCTAGAATTGCTGGAGAGACTTAAGGGTCTGCAGAAGCACCATGCCATTCAGTTTCAGGCATCTCGCTTTGGGGCGGGAGATGGACAAAAGGAAGTGCAAGATGCTAGTCCTTGAGTGGAATCGTTACTCGTGGAACAGTCAAAGCACCCCACAGTTTGTGTTGAAAGTTTGAACCTACTGATCCAGTGTTTGTGATTGCCAATGGCTGCAAAAAATTGGTTGTTCCACAACACCTAGCCCGGTGAACGAATGAAACAGAGTGGCGGTTACTCTAGTTTGCGTGATCTTTAAGAGAAGAGTGTTAGAACCACAACAAGAACTTCTGTTTACAAAACAGGTCTTAACACTCATCAGTGAGTACCAATGCATCATTGTGTCATATTTGGCTTTGTTCTTTAAACTTTTTGCCAATTAGGGCATCTGATATGGGTTTAAGGTTTTAGGGCTTTGCAGGAGTGAATATGTGGAGCCCCTGATCTCTTATTATATTGCTTATATGTTTAGAGAGTGATGATCCAGAGAAAGCTGAAAGGGAAAAGCTTTATGTGACTTTCCGGTGGAAATCTCCTAATCTAAAACAAAAATAAACGAGCCAGTCTTGTTCTGAGGCTTCATTGAAAGCCGCTGATAGTTCTATTGCGGTAATGATGGCTAAAGCAAAGGTACAAACAAGTGTTGATATTGAATCTGCCATTGTTCTGAGTTACAAATAAGCTTTCAAAATCATAGCATTTTTTTCCCGTTACCAATGAAAACCTGCAAGCACTGCAGGCGCGCACCGAGTAAACCCACCTCACTGGCTGAGTAAGCGTAAAATCATAATATTTTAATATTTAACCATTACCAATTGGTTATCTTGATGGCCATTACCGTTATATCCATCAAATATCATGGAGTTCGATACTGAATATTAGAACACACAAAGCATTAGCCCTTATAGCACAATCCTGATAACTTTTTAAGTAACATTAGCCTTCCACTCAGATGTTTAATCTGAATATTTTCCAATCTTTCAAGGAACACTAGGTTAGATGTTAATCCAATTCAATTCCCATATCTGGGGAACATAAAATATTTCACAAACGAAATACAAATAACGTCCTTTCATGAGTCCATTCGCATGGGCCGAAGAAGTTGCAATTGCACTATGTATGCAGACTTAAGAGCTAATATCTGGAAAGCATGCTGCACTTTGTAAATGAAAATGGGTAAGCCAACACGATGAGAATCTGACATGGAACTTCAAAAACTCCTCAGACTTTTGGAGCTGAAATGCTTTCTAGCGAAGCAAGTGTCGGATGGCAGCTACAGCATCACCTTTGTGCTCTCGCAGAGTTCTTTCGGCCACCTTCTTATCCAACTGTTTCCAACGTTGAAAGCAGAACATCGTAAAAATATTGGGCAAAAAATAAAATTGTGACTACGTAAAGCTCCATGTATGTAACGTAACGGATCTAACCTCTAGTTCACTTGCTATAATGTCAACATCAGCAGCATTGATCTTAACCGCAGCTAGTTCTTTCTCCCTGCAAGGAACATTTTAAATTAAGATGGATCGCCTTGCACTAGGCAGGACACTGGCAAACTTGCAACTAGCCAAGCGAGAATAACATATTCTTTATTGAAATTTTATTTTGCAATCCACTTTAAGATAACCAACCATCAATCACCAAGTCGATTGACTATCTTGTTAGATCTAGTATGCTACATTACAACAGCTAGCATGGTACTAAAGCTCGTAGGTACGTGATGCCACTGTAAGAATCAGAACATCATTGCAAATAGTTCATCTAGAAAAAGAACTAAATAGAACCCATAATCCGAAGTATGGACTTGAGTGACAAATACACCTCAACTTTGCCAAAAACCTGAAGTATCATTTATCAAATCATAGCCGAGAACAAATACATACACAACATAATTTCACAAAGAACAATCTCGTAACAACTCTTAAAATGTAAATTTTACTAATTCAATGTATGAATTGCAGTTATAGTTGGCTGTTTTCTCAACTACAATTTGTGCACGTCCATTTTAAAGTTCGTTAGTGAGAACAACACATGCGAGAACAACTCTTAAAATATATGAGCAAGCATAAGCCACAACACCAACATTTTGATGTAGAGCAAGTTTCTCGATTGTCTTAACATGAAATTAACTACATAATCTTGTCCCAACATCTCTTATGATTAATCAGTCAGAGTACAAGGTGACTTCTCTTAGGGTCTGAACAGCTCCAATGTAATCCACACCACATCAAATGTAAGAAGTCATAGATGTGATGACTTAATTGGCAGTTTGCCAAAAATGATGATAAAAAATTAAATTGCTATTAGGAAAATCCAAGGTACTCTCTTTGCTTCCTCACAGCCACAGGATCTGGGAAGTCATTCCCCTCTGTGCGTTGTGATCTACTTGAAAGGAGCATAATAGTAAGTTTTTGAGGTTTTTAGAACTTGAGCATCCTGTCAATATTTTGAAGGGAACCATCTCATTTCCTTTTCCGTTGGTTGAGAGAGGAATGCTCCTTTACTTTCCAGTGTTTAGTCAGATTTTTGGCTGATCTATAATAGCACCCACATTTAAATAGGCTTTTGCCTTTTGGGATTGGCTCTGCCAAGCAGGGTTCTTTTCTACAGAATATACCCTTTAAGGCAATTCCCTATTTTTGGTTATATACTGTTATTTGCCAACAAAAAAAAAAAAAAAAGAGAAGCACGGTTAGCGAACCAGTAATTGTTTATCTACCATCATTCTTCAATGAACTTAGGCATAATGATGGAGTTTATCTTCAAACATTATGCAAATACACAATGGCAATATATCACCTGATACGAAAAAGAAAAAGAAAAAGAAGGACCACCAGACCTCAGCAACCCATTTCAGTGTACCGTAGCTCAGGACAAGTCAAAGTGGTTTTTTTCACCTATCTCAGTTGCTTTCAATTCAATTCATATACTCATCAAACCAAATTCACCACATATTTTGAGACAAATGTCTTGCAATAGGATGAATCCACTCGTATCGTTTAAAAAAAAAATCTTTTAATTCTCTTTAATCATATACAGCTATAAAATTAAAAAAAAAAACAAAGTATGAGACATAAATACGAACCTCATTCGCATAGCATTCAAATCGGCTTCCTTAGCAGCGGCAATCGATGCCATAGCCTAACCACACAAGCCCATCACCCAAAATCACAACAATTTCGAACCAGAAATAATTCTTTTCAGTGAACAAACACGCCATATTTGGGGAAAAGAAAAAGACGAAGAAAGAGAAGGAGATGACCTCTTGAACGCGGGTGGAATTGAGCTGGCGATCTTCTACATGGTCGGTGAGCTTGTCGAGGGCTTTGCTCTGCTGCTGCATGTCCTTCGAGTCCACCACTCTGTCGATCGCTCCTTCGTCTCCAACGGCACCGGCACCTCCACCTTCCATTGTTGCTTCGCTGTCTTCCAAACCACAGAGCTTCAAGCTTTCTTTCTTCCGGGGAAGTGACAGGGGCTAGGGCTTTGCGAAATTGTCCCTGAGTGACCCGATAGCACAAACCGGGTTGAATAATCCCCTAATTTAACCCGGTTGGATTGGTCTTTCGCTGGGTTGACTCTCGGTTGGCTAGGATTCTCTCCTCCCTCGCTCGATAAATAAAGGTCCATTTAGTTTCTCCCAAATCCCTCTTTTTTTAAGTTTAATAAAAAATTAACACCACCCTTGATATTTGAAAAACATAAAAATTCTCTAATTTCACTTAATTTGTAAACAACACAATAAAAATACTGCATTGAATATTATTTGGTCATTTTATTAAATATATTATACATAATTTTTTTTTTGTAAATTATACGCAAAATTAAACATAATTTTTTTTTTATTGAATAAGCGTACATCAAATTTGTACTATTAGTATGTGGAGTCTAATTATCACATTGACGAATATTGACCTTACACAGAGTCAATATACAGAATTTTATATGTAATTTTATAGTGAAAATAATTTTAGATTTTCACACATATTTTGTTGTTGTTCTAATTTTTGTTTATATTAAGGTGATTTTCAAAGAGCGTAAAAAATAAATATAAATCTCGTATGTAAAAAATTATTATAAATTATAAATCTTTTATAATTTTTAATTTGGTTATAGTAAAAAAATTTGCAATGACAATAAATGGACTTATCTTTCACATTAAGAGTGAATACCTATAAATCTTATATGTTGTTTATACTTGTTTTAATTTTTTTTTTTTACTATTTAAGATTATAATTATAATTTTAACACGTACTCTAATATATATATATATATTCACGACCAATAATATCTCAACTAACAAATACCAAACTATTTACATTGCCCTGCCCAAATGTCAAACTCTTGATAAACAATAAAGTACAATTGTAACAAGTAACATTTAATTATGTTGAATCTTGCACCCAATTCAAAAAATGGTTCCCTTTATATTTCTATCCTTCCTGAACTTTACAAAACGAGGAGTGTTGTGCAATCAATGTCGATATCTCGCTTGTTAGCAGTAATTCTTATAAAACGCCAAGAAGCATACAAACACTGAAGATGGCCATGAGAGTTGAAGGCACATCCTCACCATCTTCTACCCTACTGATACATGCAAATGAACTCTGCCTTTCTTGCAGGTGCAGACGTTTCTTTCCAACGAAACTTGTACAAGAATGCCTTCAAGCTTCACAAGACAAACTTGAAGAAAGCCTCAAGTGATTGCAAGGTTGCAGCAATTTGAGCCTCAAAGCCAGGCAGGCAGCCACTCCTTGCCATTGATGAAATCCACAGTCAGGAATGGCGCCGCTTCCTCGTCGCTCAGCAGCCTGGTCCATGGAGCCCGGCCGTGCGTCTCGGCTCCTGGTCCATGGCACTTGTACTCTGCCTGGTACAGATTCCTGATTCAAAGAGAGCCCACAAGTTGAGAAAGAAAATGCTAAGATGTGGTGAGAAACTAGCCTAGAAAGTTGAGAAAGAAGATGTACTGGGTGCTGCCAGGGTAGCTCCAATTAGTCCAGCCTTGGGGGATTATAGTCTTGGAGATGTATGTGTTTGCAAAGATCACCCTGGAATAGGCACCTTTGGCTCTGCCCAAGAATACTTCTCCAATCCCATAAACCTTCCCTTTGTTGAACACAAATCCACCGTTCTCAACCGAATCTGCCCGGTTATGGGCGGTTATCGACCCTTGAAGCTTCAACCTTGTGTCTGTTATCACGAACACCTCACAGCTCTGCAACCACAGACACAAGAGTATTCGATCAAATTTGAATCGGGTTTATCTCGATTCAGGATATTCTGTTGCCTTCAACTCTTTATTGCGCTAATCTCTTGTAACTCTTACAATCTTCTTTAGAATTCATCCAAATCAATGCGAACTTGATCGTTTTGATGTGAGATTGAGAAGAATAACTCACCTCGAAGATGGACTGGCCGCGACCAAAGATGAAGTCGACGGATCCCTGGATGTAGCAGTGATCATAGTAATGCCTGCCCTTGTAATCAAACAGAGTGTTATGAGTGCCCAAGAATGCACAGTGGTAAAATGCAGCCTTGTCTGCACCAACAAGTGCTGCCACTGATTGGTTCTGTGGGGTGAAAGCAATCCCAGTTGGAGCGTCATTCTGCATAACCACCAACAACAACAACTACGAATTAATTTGACCGCTGTTTTTCTTCTTTAATGAACTACATCGTTCGGTATAATTTTTTTTTACTTTGAATCTGATCCCGAAAGCCACAAAGTTTTCAGCTTCAACTTTGAATGTTGCAGACTCATAGTTGTCCGCAGAGCTTTCGGAGAAGACAATGGCGGTCTTGCCCTTTCCATTCCCTCTCATGAAGATGAAGGGCTTGCTCTTCGGTACATGCACCTTTTCTCTGCAAGTCAAAATTCATCTTCCTTTCATGAGATAAAAACTTCGGTCGCGTGTAATTGAAGTTTCACAATCTACAATAGTTTCTATAAGAACCCGTAACCACTACTCTACAGGGACGTGCAAATGTACAATAGTTTTTAAGTGCGGCAATTTTGTCAGACAGCCATGGAAGGAGATGGAGATAACCTGTAGACTCCTTTCCTAATATGGATGATAATCCAGTCAGAATTCCCCTCAGGAACAGAATCAATGGCAGCTTGAACAGATTTGAAGTGTCCATTGCCATTAATATCGACGATTATCGATCGGTTGGTGCCGATTTTCTGTGTCAGCAAGGGGGCGTCTATCACTGTTGTTGAGGAAGAGCCATGGGAAGCAGCATCCAAGATGCACAAGGACGCAACAGAAAGGAAGGCAAAGAATGGCAGAGAATGTGAAGATGGGGAAGGCATTTTTCTTGATCTTTGTTGGATTTGGATGGAAGATGACAGAGGAATCAAGTGTTGGTGAAATTTTAACCGAATTTAAGAATTTTTAAGGTTGGTGGATGTCTTGGTTCTTTGGGGTGCTAAAATTACATGCTTCGCTTCTAGATCACATATTTGTGGAGCAAATTTAGCTTAAAGACGAACCTCAATTTCACAGGGCATCCATAATTTGTGTGTGGTAAAACTAAATTAAGCTCGAGCCCGTTTCGTATTATATTCTTTTCTTTGGATTCTTGCTCAGATCACGTCTTAATTTGGCTTTGTTTTTGCGGCTATATGTACACATATATATATATTATGATTATATCTGTCTCCAATAATTTTAGTTTTTGCAACATATATATATATATATATATATATATATAGACAGTCCCGGACTGGCATGATTTGCAGTATGCGGAGAGAAGAGGGCTTTAACAAATTAAATTAAATTAGCTCATCAACCACTACATAACCAATCTGTCCTTTTTTTTTTTATTAGTGTAGGATCAAGTATTCTTCACATTTTGCCTCTAGGGCATAGTCTGAAATAGGGGTGTTCAAAAAAACTGACACACCGTAGAAATCGGTTGCACCGAACCAGACCGCACCAGACCATGCAATTTTTTTAGAATGGCGGTCCAACACGGTTTGAGAAACCCCCAAACTGCACGGTTTGGGGGTTTTGTGGTTCGGTTTCAAATCGAACCGCCCAATATATATTATAATAATTAAAAATATAAAAAATAAAATGTAAAATATAAAAGGGGTGGGGGAAACCCTAAATCATTTAAGCATTTCTCTCATCTCTTCCTCTTCGTCTCTCAAAGCTTCACACGCACCCATCCTCACCGACTGCCGCACTAGTCTTGCACCCACCCATCGTCCGTTGGCTACCACACCAGACCACCTAACCCATCCCCCATCGGCCGCCACACCAGACCACAAGGCACGAGCGATGAAGACTTGCGACAACCCCCGCTGCTGGCCGCACCAGTCCACGCACGAGTGATGAAGACTTGTGACAACCCCCTCTGCGACGACCCATCCCTCGTCGTCGATCGCACCAGTCCATGGACAACTCAGATCTGTTTTTCCCCCCATCCTAGATTAGCAGATCCAACGATATCAACTCCATTTCTAACAAGGTATCTCTTCCATTTGCACTTCCAATCCTGAATGTTTTGTTATTAAGATGGTTTTGGTTTGGTGCGGAAGCTTGAGATCTTTGGTGGACATTGTCTGATCAATATATTTGGATTTGGATTTATTTGTATGTCGATTGGGATTGTTGCAAACCGTGAAAATCGCACCAAACCGCACCGCGTTACGTGGTGCGGTTTGGTGTGGTTTTTTCATGCCAAATCAAACTGGTCGGTTTGATTACATGTGAAAACCGCATGTTCGATTCGGAGCAATAAATTGGCCAAAAATCAGCCAAATCGAACCGTGTACACCCCTAGTCTGATAATTTTGACGACTCTCTTTAAAGTCTATTCTGTCATGATTAGAGTGTTATTCTGATATCGAAATTGAGGTCTACCAGATTCCCTGATTTGCTTCTGCACCATCCGTTGGAGCTTGGGGGTGTGAGACGCCTGCGAGGGGAGATAAATCCCAAATATTCTTTACATTTTTAACACGTTTAAAAAAATGATTTTACTATTTAAATATAGAATTATTACGTTTCATTTCACACGACACTCAATTTTGATAGAAATAACACTCAATCTGTGATTATTCATTGTATAACTGAATGTACAATACGTTGATTGTTACATAAAATAAATTTTTGAGAAACATTTTTAATATTATTATTTGTGTTTGGCATATGATTAAACAAATATTTTTAATAATAAAATTACTAGAATTAAAAAATCTGAAGTTGCTTCATGGCAAAAGAAAACTTCAAATTCCTATTTTTCATTTTGTTTTAGAGTAGAAAAGTATTAATAAAAGTATATATATTTTTTCTAATTTTCACTAAATACCACAAATAACTCCCTTGTCATTTAAGGGGCTAAGTTTAAATAAAATGCAGTTGATAAAGCCTAATTGAGAGGATCCACACCAAAACTAGGAATTAACTCACCTGGAGAAAACCACAACTAGACCTAAAACTAGTAATAAAATCGTCGATGGGATCTCTTTTATCCCCAAACACCAACTCCGACGTCATCTTAAATGACCTTACTAGCTTCATATTCGACAAGTAGTATTATGGAAACGCGATAAGAGGCCACGACAGTCTGAAGATTAATTTAGAACTAGAATCGACTCAAGAGATTAGAGCCCTTAACCCCTTAATAAAAAATAAAAAATATATTAATTTTATTTTATTAATAAAATTAAAATAATAATTTATTAGACTAAAGGGGTTAGGGCCCTAAGCATATGTCTCACCAGCCTACTCCTTGAGTCAGCCCTATTTAGAACTACCATTGAATCTAAAAATTTCTCCATTTATGGAACACTTCACACCCAATCAAGATGGGTTCTTTCGGACGTTCTCCTTTGTATTTGTGAAGCTCTCTTAGGCATTGTTCGAGCAACTCGTAACGTGAACTAAAATGGCATTCCACTGTTCACCCACAGTATTTTTGTTGTGAAAAATTTATCCCCAAATTACCCCCTCTAATGTGGAAAAATATTATCCCTATGTCCCTTCTTAATTTTGTTTTAGCAGGTATAATTATTGATTTTGGTCTTAATTTGTGAATTTAATTTGACAATTATTTTTAACAACATAAAAATTAAAATTAAGCAAGAAGATTATAATTATTTAATAAGATAAAATTAATTACTCCATAATATTTAGAAAGTTAAGAATAATATGAGTAGTACGATGACATAGATATTAAAAATTAAAATGCAACATACACTAAATGAAAGATAACTATTTAATATTTCGATAGATCATTTTTGGATCCTCCAAGAATATCAAAATAATGATCAAACAGAGTTAAAGAACTTTTGAGTCATTTATTCTGTTGTTCACCTATTTTTTTCATGATTCTTCTCTATTCTTTTTGCATAAACTCATGTAGTTTCGAATCTCAAATGGAGCTCAAATATTTTAGTAGGATCTTATTTTTGGAACAATTGTTTTTTAAATAAGTGTTTATTTTTAGATCTGTAAATACATGTAATTTTTTTTTACATATTTAAGCTACAATTATCTAAATAATTAAATAATTTTTTAAAATAAATTCATTGTTATGAATTAAAAAAATAAGAAAATAAAAATAATACTATTCATTTGGTGTAATGGGTTGAAGATGACTTGTTAGGATAATGCGAAAGTTGTACCATTTTAGTACAAAAGTTATATTATTTTAAAGTTTTGGATTAAAAATGATTCTAGGGGTGTGATTTGATCATTCAATCTCTAGATACAATTGAGCATATAATGGTGGTTCATACAAAAATAGGCACAATTATTGAATCTCCTTGAATAGACGACTTAATAATATGTAAGTGGTACATATATTCAATAACTACATGATATAATGAAATTATTTGATTTTTTCTTTTTAAAAGAGTTCATTCCAAACTTTTGCCAAACTAGTTTTAAAATAGCAAGATATCTTAAATCATCTAGACATATCATTGTTGTGGTAATTCAGTGATTTAAGAATTATTTTGTATCCCTTAATTTTAATATTTAAATCTTAAGTCTATTCTACTTGTAGGATGATCTAGTCCTATAAAGTTAAAAAAAAATAATAATAATAATAGATAAGAATCTAACATTGTGTATATTATGCTACAGTCAAGGTAACGGATTCACCTTCTTGACACTAGTTGTAACTTAAATTAAATATTTTTAAATGAAAAAGGTCCTTATAATCAAATAAACTTTAAATTAAATATTTTTCATCCCACCTCTTTGAAAATAAATTTTATAAAAATAAACTTTAAATATTTGTACCATGTACATATTTTTTATAAAAAAATTAAAAATATTTAATTACTTCCATAAAAAAAATATATAATAATTATATATAATTAAATATTTTTTTATGATAAATATATACCATCAAACACACCCGTTTAAACAATGTCTACGTTATTAGCTTTTTACTTTAATCCTTGGCCTTGAAAGGACTATTTTAAAAGTCTTAGAACATGGAATCTCAAATTTTTTTTTTTTTTATAACTTTTTAGCCTTCATTCAAGTGGGCTAAAAAGTCAAATCACGTAAATTATTTTTGTATTTGGCATCTTATTTAAGATATTATTTTCTATGTACTTGTTCCTAGAAGAACATTTGTGCCACTGTTATAGGGTTATAACAGTAATTACAGTTTATTATAATTACTGTATTTGTATCTTGCCGTAATATTTGTGCGTCTGTCACAACTTATACCTTTTAATTAGAGTTACAACTGGAAGCTATAAGGTCTATAAATAGGCTACTACTTGGAGGAACTTTATTGCTTCAAAATAGAACTATAAATGGACTTGTATTTTAAAAATGTGGCTACCATATCTTGGGATGATTTCTGGTCAAATTAAATGATAAAATAGAACAAACAGATGTTTTGAAGTTCGAGATGTTTGAAACAAATCTCTATTGAAATCGAGTTACAAATTATTGTAATTTTTTTATGATTAAATGTGATGTATAATTCAAATTAGAGTTGATATTAAGAGGATCTAAAAGATTTAAAATCCAATCAAATTAGTTGAACCAATTAATGAAATTAAGCGAATCTGTGAGGAGTCAAATTAAACATGCTTCTTCAAGCAAGACCGTAGACCTCTGCTGTAAAATAATAATTGTTATATTTTTCTGTAGGCTCTCGATTCCTCTCTGGATAATAAATGGCGGCTTCCCGTTCTCAACTGACTGCATTGAAGTTTTTCAAATTTTAGGTTCGTTGGGTTCGTTGGCAGCTGAAGTACTAACTTCCTTTTCCAAATCTTCAAGCTTTTTCAGCGGCTCCGCAGTGATTCGCAGGAAATTCAGTAAATTCTGGGACTGCGCCAGTGGCTTCTCCTTTTGGATAATTCCATGCTGATCACAGATTTCAAAAGGGCGTCTTCCTCACGGGGTTGGTGATGAATCTGCAGCGAATTTAATGCGTTTCTCACTCTGCCCAATGAGTTTCTCACGGAAGGTGATCTATAAAAAGGTATGTTTCTTCACTTTTTCATACAAACTCTGCTTTTATTCCATCAACTGTAGGCTTTTTGTCCTCTTTTGGTTGAAACTATTTTTTATGCTCTGCATTTAACCATTGTTTTGGCTGGACTTAACTGTTGTTTCCTTCAATTGGTATTCTTATTCATCATTTTAGCTTCTGTTTATATTTAAGTTATTTGATTCAACAGACAGGAGAATTGTGTATTTTTCACTGTTGCAATCAATAGAGCTGGTTTTGGTTCTTGTGATCGCCTTCTCTGTATTCGATGAAAATGGGTGTTCCAATTGTTGGGATTGCCTTTGGATTTTGTATAGTCCTTGTCTTGTCAGGGATATGCTCAGCAGGAAATGCTATTCCTGCTAATTTTGTTTTTGGAGATTCTTTGGTTGAGGTAGGGAACAATAACTACATCGCATCTCTCTCCAAAGCTAACTACATGCCCAATGGGATTGATATGGGGAAGCCAACAGGAAGATACACAAATGGGAGAACTATAGTTGACATCATAGGCAAGTGATTGTCCTTTGTTACTTTTAGTTTTGATTGTTTTTGTATTGTAACTTTGCCTCCTCGTTTGTGTCTCACCAGGCCAAGAAGCCGGCCTTAAAGATTACACTCCTCCATACTTGGCTCCAACAACCACTGGATCGGTGGTTTTGCAGGGTGTCAATTATGCCTCTGGTGGAGGTGGAATTCTGAATCAAACCGGAAATATCTTTGTGAGGTTTCTTCTCCTTTTTCTGCCAAGTTTTCTTTTTCAAAAGAATTTGTGAATTTCCCTAGAACGTTGCTGGTTGAAGTTTCTCCTTTCATGCATACATGTTAGTTATGTTCTCGAACGACTTATGAATCTCAGAAAGTGGAGAATTTGAAGTTTTTAAGTGCCTATTGCCATCTGAAATATCAATATTTGTCAAATTCGTAGGGTGGTAGGATCAACTTGGATGCACAGATGGACAACTTTGCAAATACCAGACAATACATTATTTCAAGCATAGGTGCTCCAGCAGCAACAAAGCTGCTCAACAGGGCTCTCTTCTCCTTTACAATAGGCTCCAACGATTTCATCAACAATTACCTTACCCCTGTCATCTCATCTCTCGAGCAAAGGTTGGTCCCTCCAGAAGAATTTGTGGAAGCTATGATCTCGAGGTTTTGTTCACAGCTCACGGTACAATTTCCTTCTTGCTGCACTGATATTCCTTGTAGAACACAATCAAAAGTCAACCATTTTAGCGAAGTTCGTTCTTGTTACTAGTTTCACACGTTTCCTCAGAGAGTCTATAACATGGGAGCGAGGAAGATCATTGTGGCGAATGTCGGTCCTATTGGCTGCATCCCATATCAAAGAGAGATAAATCCTTCTGCTGGAGAGGGCTGTGCTGCATTTCCAAATCAGCTGGCTCAGATGTTCAATGCCCGGTTGAAGGATCTCATCGGAGAGCTTAACACATGCCTCAAGGGATCAAGATTCGTCTATGCCAATGTGTACCACATTGTAGATGATATCATCCAAAACTACGCATCATATGGTATGTCAATAGACTCAATACTGTGAATTTGCACATCTTTTTTAGCTGCTGTTTCAAATTTACTTGAATATTGGTGACGTATTTGAAGAGGTTTGTTTGTTTTTGGTACAGGCTTTGAGAATGCAAATTCCTCGTGTTGTTATCTGGCTGGGCGCTTTGGAGGTTTATTTCCATGTGGTCCTACATCCAAAGTTTGTCCAAACAGAGCCAAGTATGTTTTCTGGGATCCTTATCATCCAACCGAAGCCACCAATGCGATAATAGCAAGGCGGCTAATGGACGGTGGCTCTGACGACATTTGGCCGATGAATATCAAACACCTTCTGCAATCTTGAACTACAGACCAGACTGAGATAGACCCAGAAGATGATTCTTGTGAAACTCCAAATGGAAGTTGTCCTTTTCCCCTCCCATTTATCATACCCAACATGGTGAATACAACATTTTCAAAGTTGCCTCTTTCCTTACTGTCAAAAAAAGACTCTTTTCGCGACTCCTACCTATAATCTTAGTCTTTTAGCACAAGGGAGCAACCTTTTGCTCAGCAAACAGAAGCTAAACTACAAAACTGGACCTCTAGTGGGTACTTCTAGGGTGTGTTTGGTGGATGCATTAAGGCAAGGCATCAACATCATCCTTATTCCATGTTATCTTTCCCCGACGTACAGTTGCATTGAATTAACAAATCACAAACAAAACTTGTACGCGTTGTCTAATATTGAATGCCAGCCATACGTTGCAGCTCCTCACGAGAATTTCTGTTGCTGAATGATTTGGTACAGCTACTTTTGTTTCCTTGTTCTTTCGTTTGGCCTTTCCACTTATTTTTATCATTACTTTTACTTTAAGACTAATGCCAAAGTTGGTAGCATCTAATTAGAGAAAATGAATCAATTATTTATCAACAAAACCAAAGGAAGTGAGATCGTTTCATTAACTCTTTCTTGTTTGAAATCTCAACTCTATTATCCTAACAAAGTAATGTACACGCAATGATCACGTTTAAAACGGACAACATATTCAGTTCTGTTGTGTGGCCTATTAGCTCAGTTGATTTAATTAGGGATGGCCGTTAAATAAATGACATTTGAATAGGTTATAGATGAATTTAGATTTGGTAACCAAACTCGAATTTAAGAAAAACAGATTTATCCTTATTAGCCAAAATGACTAAAATTAATGAAATAATTAACTTGTATTTAAAATAATCAATGTTGAAAAAGTCTGATTCTTTCTTTTTTCTTGTGATAGGTACCATTATAGGGTTATAGTTATAGTAGTAACAAGTTTTTAAATAATCTAAATCTTATAAGGCAATTATGCAAATAGGAAGACACTCAATGTAATTAGGCCATCTCCACTGTTGGCAAAATCTGGTCATCGGCCCAAAAATTGAGGAGCAAAATCAAGATTTGGACCTCCAACGACGTTACCCATTGCCAATTTTTCTCACCAAAAATTTAGCAACCTTGAAAATCCATGCCATCTCTCCCCTATTCCCTCAATGGCCATCAACTCTGGAAGAGAAAGGGTCATTGCAGATGAAGACAAAGGTGAAATCGATCCAAGAAGAGATATTGAAGAGGTAGAGACAATAGATCCAGCGAAGACGAGTTGCAATTGTAGCAGATAAGTTGCAGATACCAAATCAGACGGTAGCAACGACAATGAGCAACAGTGATGACGACAAACAGAATGGAGGTGGCCTATTATTCGATGAGAAAATTTTTAAACAGAAGTGGGTTGATGAGATTTTGAGGAATTTTTTTATTTATTTTTATATTAGATTGTTGATATTATGTCTTTAGTTATTGATTTGTATATTTAATTATTGATTTTGTGTATGTGTATATTTATTTATTAATTTTGTGTATGTGTGAAAATTATAAATAAAATTAAAATTTATTAAAATAAATAAATAAAATAGTGAGAAAATGCTACACGAAGCTTCGGTTCGTGTAGCATTTTCCGTCTTAAAATGCTGTCCCATTGGTTGTCTCTCCAATCAAAAATTGCCACGTCATCAAATAATTAAACCCAATAAAATTTGCTGCGTCTTCAACGTAACGGCAGCAATTAACGCCATCTTCCAAAACTCCATCTTCCAAAACTGCTCTCTAGACTTTCTTCTTGCCATCTTTGTACCTTGTTTGACCTTCTTCTAGTCGTCATCTTCTTCCACCTCAAGGTCCAGCTTCACGATCGCTGGCACACCAGCACCAAAAGACGATCAGCACTGCCATCGCTGTCGTCAACCCAGATCTGGTTGGGATTCTCTACCAGAGCCCGCAACGAAGACATCTCGGCCACGTTCGAATGATTGTTCCAAATATCGGAATTCATTTGAAGGAGTTGTGGGCATATTGCTGGGGTGCTTTGGGGAGGAGATGAGAGATGGGGAAGTAATGCACACCAGGTGTTTGAGGTATGAACAAGGTATAAAATTTCTTAATTAATCTTGTTTTCCCATTTTAAATGGCAGCAAAAATTGTCTTTTACAAATTTGTCTTTGTGCTTATGCTTGTATTTATGGATTTTATGTCATGGTTCAACTAATTTATGATATAGAAACTAAAATAGGACCAAATCAATAATCTTTTTTATTTTGTATTGGTTTTTGCAGGTTGTGGAGGCCAATAATTTTATGGAACATCAATCTCGTAGAAAGTTGGATTTTTGACACCACAGGTTTGTTGCTCTTTACTGTAAATGTTTAGTGTTTTTTATATACTTTGGATGTTAAAGGTTTGGATTCATATTGTTTATGCATTTTTATTGGCAGAGACACATCAGTCAACTTCATCATTTCAAAGATTTGGAGCATAGAAATTCACAGAAGCATGAAGAAGACTTGAGGTTGCTGGTTGCAGTTGATGTTGCTGGTTGTAGTTGCTGGTTGCAAGTTTTTAAACAAATACTTGTTATTAAGTAGTACATTAAGGGCTCATTTTCCATTGTTTGCTAGTTGTATAAAAACATAATCATTTGTGAGTAACCAGCAACATCATTTACTGGTTACATATTTACATTTGTGTGGGTTCTTTTGTCTGCTCCTAATCTATACATGTACAAGTGTGGGTTCTTTTGCTGCTCCAACCCATAATCACAATCTCACAAGCAGCATAATCAAGAACTAGCCCTTTCTCATTGCGTAGTTCATCAAAGTCCTCCGATTTTCCATGCTTGCTATGCACTTCTAGTAAAATGTTGTATGTAATATTGTCTGGAGCCACTCCGAGATTAAGCATTACATCTAAGAGCATATTAGCATTTTTCATCTGGCCCTGCTTGCATAGCCCGTTCATAAGCACATTATAGGTTGCAACATCAGGGATGCATCCATCACTCAGCATCTCCTTTAGCAACTTGAAACCCATTTTTATATCACACAGAACACATCGATGACCATGGTAAATGTAGCATCGTTGGGCCGCATCACTCTACTGTCCATTCTTGCATAGGCCATTGAGGAGGGTGTTGTACATAATTAAATTAGGTTTCACACCTTTCCTTAACATCTCATGATACATTTCCACAGCAAAGCCAACCCTTCCATGTTCCCATCAATTAAATTAGTAAAAATAACATCATTTGGCACCAATCCTCTGTCACACATTTCATCAAACATCATCTAACCTACTATCCTTGCAAAATCCATTAATCAAGACACTGTAAGTGTAGGCATAACCCTTTTTAACCTAAACCCTTCAAATTTCCCAATTTACAGTAACCATCGTATTAAAACTAACAGCACTAGGCCTCAAATCCCACTTCCCAATTTGATAAAAAATCAACTGGACTTCTTTCATTTTACCTTCTTTGCACAAGCTGTGCATCAAAATGTTAAAGTTGCACACTTTAGGAGGGTACCCACAATCCAAAATATCCGAGTAGAACGCCTAAGCTGCTGCAGGCGAATTCGACTTCATCAACAAGTCAAGAAGACGGCCACAGGCTTGAAACGGGACGCCAATTCGATGCTTGCGGACCAAACGGAAGGACTGAATCACGTCAGAGACAAAGCCAGAATCAACATAAGCGTTCATGAGAGCATCGAACACGAAATTGGATTGGTGGGCGGCTCTGGCTTGGAGAAACGATGCGAAAGCGGAAGCAGCGGAGTCCTTCCCCTTTCGAGAGACAACGAATCGGATGAGGTCCTGAGCCTGGGAGTGCATTTGATGAGCGGAGAGGAAGGAGGCCATGGCGCAGTAAGAGTGGAGGGTGTGGCGGAAGGGGGATCGAGAAGAGAGCTATGTGAAGGACAAGAGGAGAGAAGAGAGCCATGTGAAGGTCTGGAAAGCAGTTTTGGAAGATGGCGTTAATTGTTGCCGTTAAGTTGAAGATGCAGCAAATTTGATTGGGTTTAATTATTTGATGACGTGGCAATTTCTAATTGGAGGGGCAGCTAATGGGACAGACAGCAGATCTCGGCTCCCTTGTCTCACGCAGCAAGATAACGTCCACGTCAGGAGATGGCAACAGCGCCCCTGTCTGTCTTTATATGGGGAGCTCTTATGGGAGGGGGAGAGAGAGAGGGAGAGCCGGACGCAATGGACAGAGCGGCGCCAGAGGAGCTAATTCTCTTAACGCGCGAACCAGACGGTATAGCGCACGTGACTATCAACCGTCCGAAGCTGCTGAACTCACTGACCAGGCCGATGATCGCCGATCTGGCTCGGGCGTTCAAGTCGCTCGACGCCGACGATTCGGTTCGGGTTGTGATACTGTCGGGGTCGGGCCGAGCGTTCTGCGCCGGCGTGGACCTGACGTCGGCGGAAGATGTGTTCAAGGGAGACGTGAAGGATCCGGACTCCGACGCGGTGCTCCAGATGGAGCGGTGCCGGAAGCCGATAATCGGCGCTATCGCTGGCTTCGCGGTGACCGCCGGGTTCGAGATCGCCCTCGCTTGCGATGTGGTGGTCGCCGCTAAGGGCGCTAAGTTCATCGATACTCATGCTAGGTTTTGGATCTGATCTCCCTCGTAATCGATTGGACTTTCTGTTTGCTTGCTAAACTACGTTAGCGCCCTACTTTTTGTTTGGGAGACATTAGTAATGGAATTCCATCTGTTTTCTTTCGAAGGCCTACTTTTGTCTCCTAAATTTGGGGAGAATGGATAAAATGGAAATGGGTGAAAAATTACTTTTTATGTTTTTGACAACATTGAAAACTTTGTAGTAGTTTATAAGTCAAACTGTAAATTTACCCTTAACTTATCATTCCTCTCATTGTTAGAATGAGACTCTTTAAATTGCTCGTTCCACCACTTTGTTCTCAGTCTCATTGAGTCGGTGGCTTATTGAGATTGTAGTTGGAATCCTCTTTCTTGATATTTATCTGTGTGCTTTGTTTGTATTTTCTATTGCACATTTAACTGAACTCATGGTCTGCAGGTTTGGGATATTTCCTTCATGGGGTCTCTCTCAGAAGCTTTCACGAATTATAGGACCCAATAGGGCCCGTGAAGTTTCTTTGTCAGCCACTCCCCTAACTGCAGAACAAGCTGAGAAGTGGGGTTTGGTAAATCACCTTGTTGAAGAGAGTGAATTGCTGAAGAAAGCCCGAGCAGTTGCGGAGGCCATTATTAAAAATAACCAGGATCTTGTGTTGAGGTACAAATCAGTTATAAATGAAGGTCTCAAGCTGGATTTGGGTCATGCTCTTGCTCTAGAAAAGGTAGTTTCTCTTTTTATGTTGTTTTGAGTATTAATTACGACCAAATTTCCTCACCTAGCATGGTTTGATTGACATGATTGTAAAGAGTCAGGTCACGTTACCTCATATATTGATGTCTCCTCAAGGTTTGTCTTTTGGCAGCATTGATGTGGTAATTAATGATTTTGTCAAGGCATGACCCCTCTGAGCCAGGCTGGGTGAGAGAAGATTTTATATTATGAAAAACACCTAAATTGTTGTCTTTTCATTGAAATGTGAAATATATTATCTTCTCTCATTTGCTATTATAGAAAAACACAAAACAAGGACACTACTTTTGTGTGCTTCTCTGTTTTGAACTATTTGATTAAGACTTGTGATTATTGTTCTTAAACATAATATAAGATATAATAACCTTACAGAGGAGGATATGGCTACAAATAGAGATGACTAGAGATTTAGAATTCATATAGCTGACCTTAGTGAGAGTAAATCTGGCGATTGTTGTTGCTGTTGTCTCCTTTTGAACTATTTTTGTTTGAAAATAATATCTAAAAGCTTCTCATGAACGACAATGCAAGTCCAAATGTAAACATCAATATGACCTTTGCAAATTCATGATCCTAAATGGAGAGCAAGTAATACCTAAATTTCATGGAACACTTAACGCTTGATTTGATAAGGTGGTCAACATAAAATTACTAGCAACAGTGGATCCATGTTACAGCTAGGCCATTTATAATGGCTACCGAGTTCAGTTAGACTAGAAGTCCCAGTTACTTTCAGAATCTCTTATCTATTGCAAAACAGATACTAGAGGTCTAAGTAAGCAGTGGCGCTGTTCATAAATTTGTAGCTGCTTTTGGAGTTACGGTCCACCAATCTGGATTGCCAATTTGATGCAGACTGGGAGGAGTGTTAAAATTGTGGAAGAGGAAGGTTAAATAAATCATAATGTTTTTTATCGGATTGCATAGTTCTTGTTAACAGGAACCCTTGTTTTTTATGCTTCCTTGTCATTTATCATTACTTGATACTTCTATCTTACCTAACTTGATGTAAGGCTTTATAGTGATGTTGGCTTACTAGCTTCCCTTGTTACCTTTTTCAGGCTAGGGCTCATGAATATTACAATGGAATGACCAAGGAACAGTTCAAGAAAATGCAAGAATTCATAGCTGGTCGAAGTGCAAGGAGACCTGCAGCCAAGTTGTAGCTGCAGTAGCTTACAAAACTAACTTTACTGTAAGTAAACTTGTTGGTTAAACAAAAATGTCGAAAGAAGCAATAAATTGTGTTGCGGTTGCCAAAGTCACAGTAATCTGCTTTTCCCCATGTTCAGTTTATCTTTGAGTCACTTCACTTATGATGTTACCTGAAAGAATCCTATTCTGATTGAAGATGGCTTACCTTTTGACCTCTACCTGTCAAACAAAATTAGACTCTTACCTATTAAAAATTTAGAAAAAACTCTTACCTTTCGTATTCTTTTCTACTTATCCTAGTTATTGTTTTCCTTATTTTTGCTTAAGTTTATAAAACGTTATCAGCACAACACAAACCGTTCCACCTTTTGCTGTAAACTCACATTCTTCTTTTCTTTCAATTGAATTCTTTCTTAGGTAATAATCTTTATATCCCTACTAAATCAATTTAGTTTTAGTTTCCCTTGATTTACCTTTAAGTTCAAAAAATTAATTTAGCATATTGTCATCATATTAGAGTTGAGAAGTAAAAAAAATATTGTTATTATCAAACTTATCAAATTATTTCATAGTTCTTATATGTTTATTACATTGGTAATCTTGTTTAATATAATGCGTTTATCACAATAAAACATTTTCGTAAGGTATATGTAATTATTTTCTCATATAACACATGTATACATAGATGTGGTTTGTTTATATGTCATCTAATTCATAATAATTGATATAAAAATTAACCTAACCTATATATGTAACTCATGCATAAATGAAATTAATATTTAATATCTATTTTATTTATTAATTATATATCTATATTTTGTAAAATATGTAATGATGGATGGGGATTGAAAAGATGAGTAAATGGGGAAGTTGAATGGTGTAAATTAATTTCTCGAATGTGCTACTACTGCAACAACAATATCGAGAGAGGCTTTAAAAAATATTCTAAGTTTATTTCATGTTTTCTTATGGCTAAATAAAATAACCTGATTTCTTAATAGTGTTCAAATCATCAACATATATAGTAATTATAATAAACTTAGATCCTGATTTCTTTATAAAAACACACGATCAAATCGGATTATTCTTATACCTTTTTTTTTTAACAAATATTTATGGAGACAATTATACCGTACATAGTGCTTTAATCCATAAAAGGATTTTGTAATTTTATTAAATAAGAAACTTGAATTAGATGCTGCTTAATTCAATCACAAATTTTTATATAGATATTATTATCAAGCAATTCATATAAATAGGCTGTAATTACATCTAATAAAATAAATTCAAATTTTTCTTGTACTACTAAGATAATAAAATATCAAAATGTAATTACATCCGTCAAAAAAAATATGTTTTGCTATATTCAATATTGAGTCTTTGTCAAAAAACTTATGCTACAAGTCATAATTTATATTGTATGATTTATTGTTCTCATTTTATTTCTGTACAAATATCTGCGTGTATCTTTTAGACTATAAATCCAAAAATCTCAAGTAAAAATTTACTTATAGATTGATTGTGTCTTTTCATTTTTGATCAATCATTTTTATTTTGTCACTCTTTAACAATTTTATGTTTGAGATTTTTGCTTTCTTTCATAATATTAAGTGCCATATTATATGCAAAATTATTGTCGACAACTATTTATTTTTAGTTCCATATAACATAATTTATTGAGATCTCTTCATTATTTTTGGGTGCATGTACCTCTTCTATGGTTTTATGACCAATTATGTCAATGGCCTCTTCATGAGTACCTGTCCCCTTAACTTGAGCACTTTGATTATTTGCTCCTTTTCTTTTATTGAGGATTTTTATCCCTAAAATTGTGGTCTACCATTATTCATTCGTGCCTTAGACTCATTTACAATAATATTAACAAATAGTCGTACAAGGAAATCAATATGAATTGGAGCATTTGCAATTGGTATATGAGATTTAGTTACTTTTTTTTTTAGTTTAGTAAATGAATTTGACAATTGATTTGCTATACTTTATAAATGAATTATCTTTTGAACTTCTTATTCATATTATTTTATGCGAAAATCAAAATAAGATAAGGATGATGCGTTTCAAATAATTGCTTTTTCCAAATTGCTTATTTGCTCCCCCTTAATACGAGAAAAATTATCTCATCAAAATGATAATTAATGAATCGCGTTGTGAAGACATCTCCTCTCATTGATTCAAGAGGAGTCATATATGACATATATTCCAACCTCATTTGAGAATCTATTTTAATGTGATGTGGTGAAGTAATTAAAATGTGCACCAACCTTATTTTGATTTTCGCATTATAACATGAAATGTATACTTCATTTGCACTAATATTAGTGTAATTCAAGTCAGAAGAATAGATGAATATTTTTTTTTTTTCAATACATGATTCTTACTCGATCCGATATTGGTAATAAAGAGATATTCAATGTTCCTTTCATTAATAATCTCAATATGATATCCATTTGGATGAATGTTTTTTAAACTTAATAAATTTATTGGAGACTTGGGAAAAAATAATGCATTTTCTAAAACAAAATTTGTTCCTCTAGGTAATAATAGATTAGGTCTTCCAAAATCTTTAATAAGTTTTACACTGTCAAATATTATATTAACATTAGCTTCACCCATTATAAAATGAAAAATAAAATATTTTTTATCTTTAAATATGACGTGTGTTGTACCACTGTCTACAAGACACGTGACTTCATTTATAATATTGAATTCACCGAAAATTGGATGAACATCCATGCATTTCTGCCCCCAGGGCTCAGCCCGAGTGGCTCTGACGCTCTTGTGGAGGTACCGCAAGTGCGGATGCTCTTGGGTTCGAAACTTTACCCCCATCCCATGGTACGGGGCCGTTGGGATAGGGGCGCCTATTTTGAGCGTTATAAGAACATCCATGCATTTTTTCATTGACATGAAATAAATATATTATAAGGAATAACAGATAACATATAAAAAAAATTATATTGAAATCACATAAAAAAAAAAAAAGGAAATCTAAATAAGCACACAAATAAGATAGTAGAAATAACTAGTTATTTTGGACCTGCTCGTCGCTAATCAAATAGTCAATTTTTCCTTCTGGATGCTGGGAGAAATTTGCCACATCCAGATGTATTATATCAACAGGATTTTGGGTGAAATCATCATTTTGATTGGCAAGATTTGTCTCCACATTTTCCCCTTTCTTCTTCAATTACACTTGATATAAAGGTCAACAAGATGCCTTGATGTACAAGTACTCGACCAATGTCCATTCCATTCTACATGATAAAGCTCATTTATTGAGTACCCTAAGGATTTTTTGGTCACTTGATATGAATAAGGATCATTTTTAGCCTCAAGAAAACACGAAAAATTACTTGTCTTGAAGTACCATATCTAAGTTTAACAAGCACATTAATGTGTCTCGCTAATAATACAAGTTCTGATATAACATTTTTTGTGAATTTCTTAGCAAGGTACAATTCTTCACCAACATGAAAATATTGGAACGAAATTAAGTATATATTTAGATATCTTCGAATCACAATTAGATATGCGTTTGTTTTATTCAAATAAATCTAGATTTCAATTAATTGGTTATGCAAATGTACAATATTTATTTGATCCACATAAAACTCTATCACAAATATATTAGTTATTGACAATCTACAAAACAAACAATTGCTATTTCCTCAAATCATGCAGAAATACTAGCAATTCATGAGGCAAGTCAAGAATGTGTTTGATTAAAATTAATAAGCCAACACATACAGAAGACATGTGGCCCACATTTCAAAAAAATACTCCAACGACATTATATGAAGACAATGCTATATGTCGGGTAAATCACACTAAAAATCATTAAATTTTGATGTATTTTTTATTTTAGTAATTAAATTTTAATTCTTTATAATGTGATCACAAAAATTTTAAAAATTTTACAATGTGGTCACATATAAGATTTTTTAGTTAATGTGACAAATTATAAAAATTATTGTACAATTACAACCAATTAGATTGTGCCACGTGTCAATATATAATAATATTATATTAAAATATTATTGTATAATATTTTTATTATTTACCACATCAGTGTCACGTCCTCTACTCTGGTTATAAAGTAACTGAAAAATCTTATATATGACCATATTATAAAACTTTTGTAATCACATTGAAAAGAATTAAAATTTAGTGATCAAAATAAAAAATACACTAAAATTTAATGATATTTGGTGTGATTTACCCGCTACATGCATAACTCAACCAAACGATAATATATAAAAAGGGACAGAACAAAACATATATCACTAAAGTTTTTTTTTTTTTTTTTTTCACACGATCTTGAAAAGGATGGTGATATTGAAGTTCAACAAATTTGTTTAAAGTAATAATCTGACAGACTTATTCATAGGCATTACCTATTGTAATGTTTGAGAAGTTGGTACGTAATTGGAATAAGTTGACTTAAGAGATTTTAAATAATATTTCCAACAGGGGGGAGTGAAACATGTTGTACTCTTTAACTAATGATAAGAGATAATAGAAGTTAACAGCGTTATTGATTTGTTATAACTTAAAAACATGGTTATAGAAATTGAAAAAGTTCGAAAAGAGAAAACAGTTGACATTTTTAATATGGGCTATTAGCATGAAAAAATTAATTTTTTTTATATTTTTGTAATTTTATTTAAACGTTTTAATTTTGATAATATACGTCTGATTTGATCGATTAGTTATAATTTTATTCACGACTCGAATTCAATTCGAGAGGCATGTGTGTCCGCTAATGTGGCACATCACCTAAGTTTTAAAACATTTTGAGTGAGCTCCACGTTGATAAACATGAAAAAAAAAGAAAAAAAATATTAAATATATATATATACACATAAAAAAAAGTAGCAAGCAAAGGATAAAACGAAATAAGTGGAGGACAAGGATGAAGACGAAGGAGGATAGCAACGAAAATGGTCGATTTAGGGGCTAGAGGCGGCGATCGATCTAGACTTCCTCCGGTTTACGGTGATAATGACCGATTTGAAAGCTAGACCAATGATCGATCTGACTTCTTCCTACTCACGACCACTTCACATAAAGTGACCAACGACCCTCTACTCTTGTCGGTCGATGACATCCTTTGCCAGCCCCATCAACGTCAACAATCGGCATCAAACTTTCAAATTCTAGATCAAGCTCCATCACCGCCTCTAACTTCTAAATCTATCGTTGCCTCCGGCCAAACACCATCGCAATCTTCGTTTTTTGTCTATTCCTTATCTCTTTGTATTTATATATATATAACACATATATTATTATTTTTTTATTTTTTTCATATGTATCAATATGAACCCACTTAAAATGTTTTAAAATGTCAAATAATGTAGCACATCAACGAGCACACATGCTTCTCAAAACAAATCCAGATTGTGAGTAAAATTACAATCAATTGACTAAATGAGGCATATAGCCAAAATTAAAACATTTGAATAAAATCACAAAAAATGTAAAAAAATTTGATTTTTTAATGCTATTAGCCCTTTTAATACAAGTTAACTCAACCTTTATCCTATTTTACGAGATTGACTCAATAAACTTTTACTTTATTAATTATAATTTTTAATTTTATTTTTTATAAAAATTTTACCATTAATATCATATTTTTTTTTCTCATATCAAACTTGAAAAACTCTGTTAAGATGTAAAAACATTAAAAAATTACTTCATAGAATGGCCAAAAAAATTAAAAATTTTGCTCAAATATAAAAAATTATAAATAAAAAAAATGAAATTTTCAAAATTGATCCAAACATAAAAAATTTCTTAAACGAGTTTTTCATAATTTTATTACTATTTTAAAATTTTAAAATCTCCTTATCAGCTAAAAAAGAAAAAAAAAATCCATGTAATTCTTTTAAAACCATCTCCATCTTCATCTCTAACATACCCCCGTCTCTGTCTCTCGTCTGTTCAAAGTAAGAAACGTTTCGAACAGACGGAAATAATACCATCTGGACATTGAGCTCAAAGCTACAGTAAAAGGCAATTCCAAGAGCTCCCATGTCCGCTCAAACTTCAATTCTTATTTCTTGAAAAAGAAAAGCAACTTGGCTACACATTTCAAGAACTGCACTTTGAATCGCGTCAATCCGATCGCAATACAAACAAAAACGCGAAAGAGAATGAGGATGGACCTAATCTACGTAAAACTTTAAAATAATTCTATTTTCTGCGTCCCCCGCTAGGGAAAAAGAAAACATATATTCGTAATCTCTCAATTTCCTTCCTTCGGAAGATGAATATCCAACAAGTTTTGATCTGATGTATAAATCAATATGTAAAAAAAGAAAAGAAAAGTTCAAGGGGATCCTCAGTAGAACAAATGTTGAACTCTCATCAAATTAGACAATCAGGTCTGATGATTCCATGCCATCATAGGAACCCCCGCATGCTCATATTAAATCAGAAATTTGCAAGAAACACTGCTCACAGCCAATCCACATTTCTTCATCGAAATGGATCGAAAGCATTGAAGAAACAAAATCAATCAAGAGAAAGCAGGTAAATGAACTTAAAAAAGTAATCACTAAATAAAGGAAAAAATATCAAAATCAGAAAACCACAAAAAGAAGAGAAAATCAGTTACGTAATATTACCTCTATAGGGAATAGAGAGGAAAGATAGCCATAGAAATAGCTTGCTTGCTCGTTATTCGCATCTGCTAAATACTGCAAAATCAGGAATTTAGGGTTTTGCGGAGAAATAGGCGGTGTGCAGCAAATTACTGAAAACACCTCCATCACCTCGTCATATTACCGAGTGAACCGCACCTCAATCTCAGCCATCCGGCCCATCCCAGTTATGTATGAGGCCCTATCGAAGAAAGGGCCCTGCCCTGTGGGCTTCCACCTAACTGGCCCAACTGACGAATCGGAAGCCCTCCCGCCAAAGTTAAACATTGATTAAAACATTTTCCCGCCGCCGAAGCCTGCGATTTGCAAAGCTTGGATTTGGATGGTTGAATTCCCAATTTTCCGTTGGTTTTAGCAAGGCGTCTTACTGGAATGTTCATATTCGGAGATTTTTGATTTGGGTTCTCTTCCATATTCGGAGATTTTGGGGGATAATCAAATAGGTAAATTCGACTTGCACTTGTCAATTGAATGTCCCTCCAGTTTGAGCGATTGATTCGATATGTTTTGCCTCGATTTGTTACCTTGTCAATTACTGCGTTTTCTGTTTCGCGCCAGTCCGGTTGTTCAAGCTTGATTTGTGTACAATTTGAGTTGATCATCAGCTGCACTTGAGTACAATGGTTAGATTATATTTACTTTTACTACTTAAGAGCAAGACAAGTTTTTAGATTTAAATTGTGTCAACCTCAACTTGTTAGATAACAAGCATAACACAAGCACAGCTAGGGTTTCTAAAAACTCAAGCATGAGTCTAACTGGAGTAATTTAGGTTGCTTTCACGAAGCTATTCGCAATTCAATGTTGGCAAAATTTGAATAACAATTTAACTGGAGTAATTTAGGTTGCTTTTACACCTCATCAGTTGTGTAAAATGATTTGCCTAGAATTTGAATATGTATCTGTTCTATAGCTTGATCTCATTACCGAACCGTGTAATTTCACCTTCATAATTAATATTGATGAAGATGATGGAAAAGATGCCTCAATCAGCAATTGCAGATTTAAACAATCTGAACATTGTTGATGAGGGTAGAGTTGCGGCTTCAAGGAAACTGCGACTTGTGAACTTAACTGTGAACTGACCGAAAACTGTTGTAATATATTCAAATCTAGTTTTATCATCAATCATGTAGTTATAACAACTTTATCATAGACTAAATTAATATATAACCAAAATAAATAAAGCAAGATCTTTAATTAAGGAGTCTTTTAAAATACAATCAAGTTTTTGTAATAATTTGGTGTTATTTTTAAGCAACTTTTTGCTCAATATTTTACACCTCTTATTTAAAAAAGTAAGAATCCACCATGAAATGATGCAATATTTAACTCCAATTCATCTTATTTTTATGCAAGGTTTTTTCTCCACATAATGGGATAAAGGCTTTGTATGTTGTTCATCTTATGGAGTTCAATCAAACATTATGAATGTGCAAAAAATGTCATTGATATTCTGAATATTTTCATTTTGTTTTGTTTTATCCATCTTTTAGGATGATAAAAAATGAATATTGGAGCATCAAATAAAATCATTTATGTCACGTTTCTTACTGAAAAACATTGATACAAATTTACTTATTGAAGAAATATAGTGATGTATAGAAAATAAATTGAGAGAAGTTCCACTTCCTATTCCATATCCTTTCTATGTGAGAACTATCTGAAAATAATAAAATATATTTACATATATAATTAAACTTCTGCAGTTCATTTTTGCATTGGTAATAGCTGAATTAAACATCTAAAGTAAATAAACCGTCACAACTTTTTGACTCTCAATTTGTTTCTAATATAAAAAATGCTTCAATTGTTCTGAATCATGGTTTCTCGCTAGCTTCATAAACTCAGAAGTCAGCACTAGTAGACTAGTAGCAGCAATCATGAACACTAGCATCCACCACAGGCATGAGCTATACTAGCCCCTTCCTCAATGTACTCAGTGATCTGTGTCAAGCATGTGTTCCTAGTTGTGACGTCTTCCTCACATTGGTCATGACTAATAATTTGTCAGGAACGTAATACTTGTATGCTTGGTAGTTCTACAAGTTGTACTATACCAAGCTATTAGAAGTTGTACATTTGAATTGGCAGCCTCATTAGCGCCAACTTAACTGCCTATAATGGATTAGTATAAAAACTAATCCAACGGAATGAAGGGGGATCGAAGTACATTTTCAGAGAACATTCTGTCTTTCTCTCTTGATTCTCTCTCTCGATCCTCCTGCTCTCTCTCCCCAGATTCTCTCTCCAATTTCCTCCTAATTTCTGCCTAAATTCTCTCAATTATCAGAGAATTTACCTTTCAGATCCGAGGACCTGACATAATTCTAGTTTACTCTTGAGATTATACTGTCAAGTCTGTTATGCAAGTTGTCTTAAACTAATATTATAGCATAAATATTGGAAGAGGCAGAAAGATACCTGCTTGAAATAGTATTTGGTATTGGCAAATCCAGCACTTAATATATTATAGACATACATCCGAAGCTGAGCACAGGCAGAGCTGGAGCAAATATTGGCTGCATAGCGGAACATGAGTCCACAAAGCTTGGATGGGAATGAAATAGAGACCAATTCAACCACTCAGGATGAACAGTTTAACCAACAACACTTAGTCTAGGGCCTGAAAATTTGACCCCATTAGCCAAGGGTAGGGAATACTTTTTTTTGTTTTCTTTTTTCACCAATCTCGTACAAGCAAAAGGGTTAATGCCAAACAGGCAGAACAAGGAGGCTTAGCTAGAATGACCATATTGTTGATTGTCCAAGGCTTTGAACTAAAGCCACTGATCTGCTGAAAACATAATCCACGAGAAACCTATGGCTGTCTTTTTTCTTTTCTCTTTCATTTTAATTTCAAGTTAACCTTTATTTGTGCCTCTTACGTACATATGGTCCATTTATAGATCATTGTGACAAATTTGAATGTTAATCAAGGGAGCATGTGGCAAACGTTCACAAAATGTGAGTAATCCATGTTGGTGTTGCAAGTACATATGCAGAATTCCTTTCTTCTTAACCTCTGTACTTCACCTTTGTAACTGGTGCAACATATAGAAGTTTTGCATTCCCGTCTAGATAAGGAAAGCCCAAGGATCTATTTGGACCTCACATCTAGAAAATACTTAATATCTGTCCTGAAGGGCATTGTAATTGTTTTGCGGCATTAGGTTCCCGCATGTTGTATCACTTAAGCAGCCTAGATTGGTACTGTTTTAGCTTAAACAATTTTGATGGATGTTTTTTCATGATACTTCATAAACTTCAATAAGAAAGGTTCTTCGTCTTTAGCCACCATGTTGAGTTTCCTTTTCTTTGAAGATAACCAATGTTGCTTCCTTGAGTAAAAAACATCCTTGCAAATGTTTCTTCTTGGTTCTTGCTGCTACAATGTTCTTAACAATCTCAAATATCCCATCTGATGCCTTCATTTCCCTGCCTTGAGGTGTGCTAATACATCTACACAAATTTTTTGTAGTGTGATGTTGGAGCTCAAATATTCAATGAAATGAATCAGAGTGTTACCTTTCTTCATATTGAAACTGATAAACCGTTGGTGAGAACTAAAGACTGTTGAACTGCTTCACAATGGGATTAGCAGGAAGAACACAGAACCAATGCAAATGTCTTGGTTACACTGGAAGTTGTTACTTGCTATTGCTTTCATAGTAACAAGAAAATTCATTCTTCTACTCATACAATTTATCAAACTTATTTCCTTTTCCAATTAATATCAAAAGTAGTAGGTAGGTCAGACATCCCAAGTTCCAAGTGCACCAACCAGTTGGTGTCTGTCCACTTCTGATGGGAGCATCATATCATCCATAATTAGCTGGTGAGGGTCTGCCATTTTTTTTTTTATGAAGAGTGTCTGCCATTGTTGGCAACTGCTTCCTGCCTTCTCATAAGACAATTATCTGTCTGTGGACATTTACCTGTAATTACTGCAGACCAGTGTGCGATCTTCTGATATAGAGCAGCTTGATAAGCAATTCTTCTTTCTTAGAAACCATATGTCATACAAGGTCTGTAACTGGTTCCAACTTTTTTTTCTTCGGTTTTAAGTTAGGGAGGTTATAACAAAGCCATAACAGCCACTTTCACTAATCCGTATATGAATTGATGATCTTAGTCCATTCAGTGGTTCAACATCAAGTAATGTTGTTTGATGATCCTGAGATGCCTAAGATGCCAAAAATAAAAGAATTTCTTGGATGAAAATGATTTATCATATCAAGCAAAACAACAACAATAATAAAAATATAAAGAAAATTATTGTCATAAAGTTCATTGTAATCTAGACTATTGTCATATGTGGATTTTGCAATTGGCACAGTGAAATAGTATTACCTTCTGCTTTAGGGTGTTATGAAATTACTAAATATAAGAATTCCATAAATTCTCAGGTACCAAACTTTATATCCATGCTTTTTTTATCAAGATCTTTGTATCCATGTAGACAAAGAGTAGTATTCATGTACGGGATAATGTTAGAGAGCCCGACGGGTTTATCGACGGGCTTACCGAAAGGGGCAAAAAGACCATTTTGCCCCCACGCCCTGTTCTCGCCTCGCTGACAAGGCGACGGAGGCGAGGCCAAGCGGAGAGGCGAGCGGTAGCCATGGCAGGCAGGGGAGGCGCAGAGCGAGGGGGGGGGGGCAGTAGCCTGCTTTGCAAAGCAGGCGGGGGCAAAATCATCATTTTGCCCCCTCTCTGTGAGCCGCTCTGTAGGCCCGTCGGGCCCTGTAGAGCGAGTCTCATGTACGTCATAGGTTAAGAAGGAGCACTGAATGATGAGGGGTTCAGGATCCTGAAAAATATGTAGGAGGGTCCTGTAAGCAAAATTGAAGCATTTGATATGTCTTTACTAGCCAAAAGAATTGACACATTGAGATAAGATTTGCGCAGTCTAGAAGACATGATTAATACTTCCATAGAAATGATCCTGTGACCTTGCAATCAAATATTAAGTTTCTTTAATTTGACGTCTTTAGTCCCATGTCAGCTGGGTGGCTGGCTTCTAGGGAAAGAGATAAGCAGAATTCTTCCAAGGAGAGGAGACTAAAATATGAATTGCTGATCAGCACGGTGATTTATAAATTAGAAAATTTTAACCACCACAAGCAAAACTTCTTGTCTATTACCCATTAACAAGTGGGTTATGACTAGTCAAAAAGTCAAGCAGTCAAAAGATCCTTTATCATTAAAGAGATTGACTTGCTAATCTACATCATGTTAGGGAACACTGTAGCAATACAGTCCTGAGACTTAGTTTCAATTGTTTAATTCACATGCCTTGAAGAGCATATTAGCTGTCCTATCCATTGGCTGGATCATTTTTATCACCTATTAGCTTTAAATACAACCAAAGAACATCAAATAAAGTCTGATATATAGGATCCTCTTCCATGGAAGATATTGGGAAAGGATTCATAAGAATGTAAAGAAGTTGAAAGCTGAAGAAAATTCCAAATGCTCTTATTTTTCTGAAGCTGTTATCGGAGAGCAGGTAAGAATTGGGGTGGTACTTCAAAAATGATTATTAGATAGGTCAATATGTAGCTAGTAACCGACTTTCCCTGTGGCTACTCTAAATCCTTGTAAATCTTTTTCTTCTGACCAATATGCTTTGAAGCACCAAGAATTAGAAACTCCAAAATAGAGTGAGAACTAAAAAGATGATTCCTTTTGGGTAAGTGAACTTGAAGATGATGATTTGGTGTAATCCACAAAAACCTTCATGGAACAGTACTTAAAGCAATGATTTGGTGTAATCCACCAAATTTTTAAAAGTAAGCATTGTTTGGAAGTGACTTAAGGCCTTCTGGCATTTTCTATTGTTCTATCTGGCACTTCCATTAACGCGCTACACTATAAAAGAATCTTTCATGTAGGCACGCGGATAATTTGCTAATTCATGAAATGAGATAGTTCTATCTGAAATCTGTAGCATAGATGACACAAATTTACCCTCTTAAGTTGAGAGATCTAACCTTTCAACTATTGAAAAAGGTATGCGAACTAATAAAATATGGGCCTTATTTGTCCTTAAGCTGAATACACAGCGCTTTCTTTTTTTCTTTTTTTTTTTATGCAAATCCATTTTTAATCATCGTCTCCAAGTAATAGACAATTTGGCGGTCACACAAAAACTGGTTTGATGTTTTACTTAACATATACGTGTTTGGGCAGTACATGCATGTATGAACACAAACAGATTAATGCATTCTAGGATTACTTATCCCTTGATGGAATATGACATACTCCCGCGTGCATAACGCGGTCCACGTTCATTATTAAGATGTTGACGGATGAGTCTTTCGTTAGCCAATCCGAGTGCTTTAGTTTGGATTTTACTTGATAATCTTGTACGTAGTGGAAGATTGTTAGAAGCTTAAATGTATTAAATGCTACTGATCTTAGAAATATGCTGCTCTTAATTGGTGGCTTGATAAAACCACATCTGATTCCCTTGTCTTGTGTTCCTATTGAAGCAAAATGACCGAAGTTGGTAATATTTTTCTGCTGACTCCTGCTTGTAGATGATTTAGATCTTGTTTGTGATGAATGACCTACAGTGAGATTTTGAAATTTTTAGAGTCCCCATCTTCCCTTAGCAAGTGGTCAAATTAGTCTCACCAAAACCCAGCTAAAGTTCATTTTATTATATAAATAAGAACATGAAAACCTCTAGATCCAAAGCAATCCATTGGTGTTGAATGCATCCATTAGCACTTAGCAGTCCTTTGACCTTTGCTGGATCATGCTGTCAGCTGGTTTAGGCAGTCAAATCAATATTATAGGCACAAAGAACTTGAATGATTGTTCATGTTTGTATCATAAATGAATTATTTAATGACTCTCATTTACTTGTGAATGAAAGACTTAATTACTAAGAAGTAGTTTATCTAGGGAGTAACTTTTAGAAATGTGGCTTGGGCACTTTGTGTATGTAAGAATACATGCAAATTAGTAATTTTTTCAGTCTTCTTTCTGTTCTTAATTGTGAACATAGATTAATGATATTTTTTGAACTAGGACCAGAGAAATAAAATTAAAAAAATATTCTTATGTTATAAAAGTATACTTATGTAACAAATTTCATTTTTTTTCGTTAAAAATCCCTAGACAAAGGGTTTTTCTAAAGGTACAGAACCATAGGAAGGATCCATCTGATTTGCACCCAAGGAGTCAGATCCACCACTGCCCTCAGTGCGCTATCTCTCTCTAGCCTCTAGGTGCTTTTTAGTGTGTAATGGTGTCTCATGGAAGGGAGCAACTGCTCTGGCACATCATAATGCCTTGTGGTTGTTCCAAGTTGTACATGAAGCCCTTTAAAATTTCTTTTATTGAATGCACATGGTACCATGATTTTGAGGAGAATGTGGATTAGGTTCATCATTATTTGAAATATAGCATAGATTGAACAAACCAGAATCATATAATGCATTCAGTTAATTTTTTATCACCCTGGGTCAGTTGGTTGTCCTTTCCTAAGTTGATAGTTCTTTTTTATTTTATTAATCAACTCTGGACAAAATTTGGCAGTCACACATGCTTTAGACTAGGAAAGTTTATTGCACAAGAGTCTCTCAATAATTAAGTAACTCCGGAGGAGTCTATCTCCACTATGGAGAGTGGAAATCCCCTTAATAATCCACTTCTCTTGAGCCTTTATTTGATTCCAGCCCCAAGTAAGACTTGGATGAGCCTAGTTTGTGATTGGAAAACATCTAGTAACTTTGTGATTGTAATTGTTATTGAAACATAAAAATTTGAAGTGATTCACTCTTAGCAAACATATATTCACGATTTTATGATAATGGGATAAATTCACTTTTTGAATGATAGTGATAATGATAATGTATCTTTTGAATGAAAAAATTACAAACATCTTCAATCCTTACAATTTTATAAAACTGATTAAACGACTCTTGTTATCATTCTCACTACACATCAGAGAGTAAAATGTGTAATTATGGGCAACTAACTCAGCGAGATTGTCTTTCCCATCTCTATTAGAAATCATATTAGGTTACTTACACGAATTCGTCTATATTTTTATCTAATTTAAATTTGAGGATTTATCTAGTAGTAGTAAGACTTTCTAACCTGTCTAAGTAATCCAAAAGCATCCTTATATTTAACATTGCACTAATTATAACGTTGAGCTTAATGGTTCACTGACTCTTGAGTATTATTATGTATCTGGTGATGATAATACAAATATTATAAAGGGACATCTATGTGTCTTTAGGGAGATGGAGGGGAGTCTATTCTAATAAACGTGGAGCAGAGCTGTCAACACCTTGCACAGCAGAGAAATGCCCGAATCCCTTCAAAAATTAGAGAGAAAACAAAGCAGAAGATAGAAGGTGCCAGATAAACAAACACATGCCTTCCTTTTGTTTATTATTTCTTTTGTGCATTATCACCCCCTTCCCCTCCCCCAATAATCATTGCATGGAAAAGAAAATATTCTTAGTGTCCCAGTGCGGACAATTAGTGGATGCCAACACCTCCAAATTAACCTATTAAACTTATCCATGTCATCATTAATTTCCTCCATCATTTTCCGTTGGATTTGAAGTTTTCTTCATCTTTTTCCAATGGATTTGAAGTTTTCCTTGTGACAATTTCCCCACCTTTTTTTTGTGCATGTTGTTCAAAAGACATGTAATGATAAAGGTGAATGTGACATTGAAACTTTTGAGTAAAACCCAAATCTTTTTCTGAGATTTTTATGCTGGAAACTTGATTGTATCTATAGTATTGCTTATTAGCAGCACAAGCCCCTTAACATTAATTAGAATTTGTGAAAAAACCAAAAATAAAAAATATAATCCTATATATATATACATATATATATGAACTATTTGTCTTTTCTTATTTCCGGATCGAAGGATAAAAATAATCTTAAAGGTGAGAGATTTTGAAGTCAAAATCTCTCGTTAATGCAAGTTTCTTTTTGACCCATCCATTTTTTGTCTGTCCAGATTCAGGAATGCATCAAAATGGCATCCCCACTAATCTGAATTATGGCCATTTTTATTAATTAATTTCCTGGTTTTGTATCCTGTGGTATCCCCAGTTTAGGTTTATGGAGCACCTAATTGAACAAGTATACATCCCTCAAGTTAAGCATTCATGCCAATTTTAGGAACATGCATTTGGCATTTTAGGCTACCCAGCCAACTCCCCTTCAACGTCATTACCTGCTATATTATGGGACAAGGAACACTAGATTAATGTTAGTTCGCAATCAAATTGTATTTTTTTTTTTCTTCTGTTTGGTGCACCACTAAATATACACACATAAATTTATATGAGACTTTACTTTTTAAGAAGATTTGAATCATAATTGTATAAAAAATCCAACTTATTTACCACTGGACGAATCTTTATTTGGTCAAATTTTAGGAATTGTATGCTCTCCTTTATTTAAAAGATAAAAAGAAAATAATCTCCCGATGTAATACCCGAAGTTTTTTTTAGGTATTGTTGTTCAAGAAGTAAAACGTTTTTTTGGAAATCGAAGGATACGGTTGATACATGTGAAGTTCCTGAGTAATTGTCGAGGAACAAATGAAGGATTTTCTGAAAGATCATGGAAGCTACCGCGAGGGGGCATTATCTTAAGGTATTTTGGAGAGGTTTAAGGAGTTCTAGGGTTTAAGTTAATTAAGTGCAAAGAAGTTTTGGGTTAAGGAGTTATTTGTAACAAGTTTAAAATATCTTGTAACTAAACACTTAAGAGAACCAAATGGGCTAACTTATAGTTAGGAAACATAATCACGAGCAATGATGAGAAATCTTAAAAAACCTAATTAACATGTGGTGGCACATATCTCAATGGACACATGTCACAAGGGGATGAAATGACACAAATCACTAGGGACACGTGGCGCGATCCTACGAAAACAATTATTACTTACCTTAACCAAGCGACACATGGCACACTCAGATTAGCCATGGATGCCTATAAATACCAAGCCTTTAGAAGGAGAAATCTCATCATTAATCAAGAGGAAAAAGGAAGTGAGTTTGAGAGGAGAAACTTTGTCAAAGAAGGAGGTAGAAAAATACTTCGTCGAAAAATTTGGACAGCCACTGTAAAAGAAGTGAAACAACATCAAAACAGAAAGGTAAGTCCAATTTCTTTCCATGGTTTGATAGATAATTGAATAAGCGTCGAGTGGGTTCAAACAGGGGTCGAATCGGAGTCTGGACGAGGGAGAACGGGTTAAAAAATCATCAAGAGGTCAAAACAGAAGGCGCCACCTGCCTGTTGCGAGTACAGTGCGTGAGGGTCCTTCCCCCAGCCCGTGTGGGCGCCTGAAGGGCCTCCTTAGCCCAAAATTTTGTAGTGTTGGTCCTTAAATTTATTCTTAGGACCCCATGTAAAAATATTTTAGGTTTGAGTTTCAAAAGTATGCTATTTTTGTAAAAAAACATTCCCGAACCCTGTGAACAGTACCTTAACGCTTCCAAACCAGCAAGGTGGGTGCTTCTTGCATCCTTATATTACATACCGAACATTTTATCTTCACACGGGTAAGGGTGATTACTTGTATAAGCATGACTTTCTTTTAAACCAAGCATTTTTTCTTTATTTATCATGCATCACTTGATGTGTGTGGCTAGTTGAAGTCAGGATCTCATGTTAGACTGGTGAAAAGTCATGGAGATGTGAGAACATGATTGATCAACAAGGGTGATTGCAACACCTCGGCGTCACTATCACATAGGGGGTTTTATGTCATTTTGCATAACTCATTTACATACATACTTTCTCTTCTTGTTGCACTCACTTAGATTTAATTGTCTAACTTGGGTGTCTCATACCCCTGGAACATTCAACGTTCCAGGTAGGTTAGTCGTGACAGGTGCCCCGGAATCAAGTTAGAGGAAAGGAAATGAAGTGATTCTCGGATAGCTAGCTTTTTTACGTTTTAATTGTAAAAGCGTTGTACTGTGGCTTTAGTGTGAGTTTTAAATGTTGTAAAAAGGGAGCCTTAATAATCTCTAGATTTTCAGGTTGTATTATGGCTTTTCAGGTGGTTTTGTGTTAAAAGCATATAATAGAAGTCTTAAATGTCTAGCTTATGGTTTTTTAAAAAGCTTTCAGGTTCGATCATTTGCTTCCGTTGGCAAAGGCTTCCATAAACACTATTTGATTATCATGTGGTTGCTAACGTCATCATGCATTTTTGTATATGTACCTTGGAGAAAAGAAAAGTGGGGCGTTACACCCGATCTCATTGTAGAAAAAGTATAATTTACCATGCCATACCCATATATATTTTACATAGGAAATGTTATTGGTATATCATTGTGTATAACTTGAACTACATAATTAGGGGTATATAAAAATTCGAGTAACCCAAATTAACCGAATCGAATCGATCGATTCGGTTGGCTCGGTTTGGTTATTCTTGATAGACGGTTTGGTTCAATTACTAATTTTTCAAAAAATTGGGTAGTCTGTTCGGTTCGGTTATTTTGCGATATAAATAACCACAAAAATCGAACCGAGCTATTCAGTCCCCTACCCCACCCCCCCGGACCGAACCGAATCGAACTGCTCGACCCCCATCCTCTCCCAACACCTAGCCTAGCCTCCCGGCCCCCTACACTCGAATTCCCAATCCCACCCATGAGGGAATAACCCTAATTCTCGTCGTAGTCGTCCATCGGAAGACTCGAAACCAATGGCTGTTGCCTTCCACCCAACACCCAGCCCCTCTGCACCCGAATCCCGAATCCCACGCGAGAAAGCAAATCGAAACCCTAAGTCCCTTACCTTCGCCCTCGCCCTCAAAACCAATCGTTGTTACCATTGGCTTTTGAATAGTCACCCACCCCACCGACACCAACAGCTGAGATCCATAGACCTAACACTATCGTCGTCACCCATTCATCCCTTCTTTCTGGAGCAATCATATTCAGAGCACAGAGGGAAAGAAGAGAGATAGTGTCGAAGCTTTCGTCAACTTCAATTCCTTGATCGATTCAAAGTTAAAGGTTAACATGTACATATATGTGTATATATATAGTTGTACAATGCATATACAGGTGAATGATATGTATTGCAAGATAGGTTTTTGTAACTTTTGAGTGAATGATCGTAGAAATCAACTGATGCCATTTTATTAATCATGAATGAAATTTATCCAATTTTCCTTTAATTTTAGATTTGGATGCAAAGGCGTTGATGTTTAGATTGATGTTTTGGATGGTTGTGGATGGATGTTGTGTGTTTATATTTATATATGTGTTTAGATTGATTGATGCTATGTGTTTGAATGTTGTGTGTTCAGTTTATTGTATTTGAATTCAGATAGGTAGCTTGTTTTCAATTTGATATATCGACTATGGTAGATTATTATGCTAATCGGTTCAATTTTTTGGGTAATTATATTGGTTTGGTTTTCGGTTCGGGTACAAAAAATTTAAATTTGGTTAGTTTGGTTTCGGTTAGTGAATAGGTTCGGTCGGTTCGATTTGATTTGATGTCTAAGTTTGGTTCGGTTTGGTTATAATTGAATGCACACACCTATATACAATAATGCTAAAATGCCTCTCACCTAAGGCAGTGAGGTGAGGTGGATGACTAAAGTATCTCTCACCCAAGGCGGTGAGGTGCTAAAGCACAGTGAGGCGTGAGAATTATTTTTATCATTTGCGATGCATTATGTAACTCAATGTGTATATAATAATGTAACTATAGCATGATCTATTATTATAATGTCTCTCTTTTGTAGAAGGGTTTTACTAGAATAAAAATTAATTTCCATTGGATTTAAGTTCCCAATTGATTGTTACATTTTATAATTCTCCACTGTCACACCAACAGCCTCCTTTTGCCACGGTAGTTCAAGTGGAATTCAAGCCCTTCTACAGATGGATCGAAATTCGAATATGGCTCTATAAAGTCTAGTAGTCTAATCAAATTGCTTTTATTTGCTTCCATTAATGCATGGTATCTGGATTGAATAATTTCAAGTTAGCTATTAACTCTACTTACGATGGCGAACCTTTTTTTCCATATAGCTACAAGAAATCAAATGAAGATTATAAATCAGAGTCAGACCAACGGATTTTGATTCTCTTCTTTCTTGGGCAAAATACCTCATTTAATTTTTTAAATTTGAGACAATCATAATATAATGTTATTATTATGGATATCACAATTTAATCATATCTTCAACTTGCACTTTTTTTTATTTATACAAAATACATATTTTAATTCTTAAATTTATACGTTTTTTTATTTAGACACTCGAATTTTTTTTGTTTTAAAAACACCCTTGAATTTATAATTTTGAATCAATTGCACGTCCAAACTTTCTGTTATTTCAATTATTCTCCTGAATTCATTGTTTTCAACAAAACTGTTGATGTGTGTAATTGACTCAAAATTGTATATTTTAAGAATGTAATTGAAATAACAAAAAATTCATGGTAGAATTAATTTGAAATTGTATAGTTTAAAAATGTAATTAAAATTAAAATAAGAAAAAAACTTATAAGTATAAGAGATAAAATATATATGAAAAATGTTACTTGTACAAATAATTGGGTTATCGAGATGATAACCAAAGATTTTAAATGATAAAAATACCTTCACTTAATTTGTTGATGTCGTCTCTAAAAGCTCTGTCAAACTTCATGAAGTAAGCTCAAAAGGGCTTCAAGAAGTCTAGACTTCTCTCATCTTTGGTGCCTTAATGATCGATGATGAAATCTGATCTATGAAAATCGATTTGGTGATTGGACTTTTTATCCTATGGATACATGCATCACGTTACAATATATATTTGGCCTAAAACTTTTTTCTCTACTAGTGTTTTTTAGTCTACAAATGATATTAACTTCAAAAATGGAAGGGATGCCGGGACCCCTCAAATAGTGAGAGGGCTAGCAGTGGCGCATGAAGTACAGCAACGATAATAATGGGTATCGTTTGTATTTTGTATGTATGGTAAGCCCTACCCCCCTGATATTTAAGCCAAACGCGTGCTCTCTGCTCCTCTAAAGCCTTCTTAAGTTCTTAACTACCACCTACCTCTCTCTCTCTCTCTCTCTCAATATGTTCGAATATATGTTCGCTTCAACATACCGGTTTCGTTTGGGAATCTCCTAAATCGATTGGTTGAATCTCTGTTTTCTCTCAGAAGCTAACCAGGAAAGCGCGGTTTCAAGAATAATTAGTTCGTTCTACGCTCTGGAGGTATCGTAAGATCGATCTTTTATTGCTTACTATATGTAAGCTAGCTGTGATCTTCCTTGGCCTCGATTTTCTGTTCTAGGATTATATTTCGTTGTTTTTCCTTTCTTCTTTATCGATCACCTATTTGGTTTTGATTGATTCATCTTCGGAATTAAAGCTAAGCAGAGTTTAAGATTAGCGTTTTTGTTGATCTGTATTTGACCTTTATCTGATTTTGATTAAGGCATGCTTCTAATTCGTTTCAGCACGAATTTCCTAATTTGGCATCAATACAATCTGCGAATCTCTCTCTTCTTGTGATTCGAATCGTTTTTTCTTCCATGTGACTGAATCTAAGTTTCATCATCTCAGACACGAGGTGTATATACGTATATATTTGTGTACACGTGATCCGATCCGATTTGATTTGGTGCCTGGAACCGTAGCGAGTCGACTGAGTGGATGGCGTCGGCTCTGATCTCGAATCCTGTGACGAACTCGGACAGAGCACGCGAGTCGTTGAAGAGAAGAAAGAAGAAGAAGCAACTGCAAGCCACCAGAGATCAAGCACAGAGTCCAAACGGAGGCGGAACTCAGTGGAAGTCCGAAGCGCAACAGCAAGTATACTCTTCTAAGCTCCTCCAAGCCCTTCGTCAGGTACCGCTGAGCTCTTCTTCATCGTCGTCTCCGCGGCGGGGCCGAGCCGTACGTGAAGCCGCCGACCGGGTTCTGGCTGCTACTGCCAAGGGAAGGACCAGGTGGAGCCGCGCCATCCTCACCAACCGGCTCAAGCTCAAGTTCATGAAGAACAAGCGGCGGAGGGTGGTGGCGGCGGCGGCCACAGGCAACCATCGGCCGAGGAAGCCGAGAGTTAATGTGCTGCGGTTGAAGTCGAAGAACTTACCGGCTGTGCAGCGGAAGGTTCGCGTTCTCGGCCGCTTAGTTCCCGGTTGCCGGAAAGAACCCTTACCCGTGATCCTAGAAGAAGCAAGCGATTACATCGCTGCTCTGCAGATGCAGATTAAAGCCATGACGGCCCTCGCCGAGCTGTTCTCCGGCTCGACTCGGCTTCCACCGAGTTGATTTACTTTGCTGCACTTATTTCCGAATTCTCATTTGTTCTCTTAATTATTAGTTATTAGCAGCCTCCCACGCTTTCCCAAGCGTTGCTCTGTTAAATACAATATCTTTCTATTTTACTTTCTTTTCATATGGTAAATTCGTCTCACATCCGATGTGACCATCATGCCAAAATAAAACGTGTGAAATAAAATGAAGGATGCCCCCCCCCCCCCCCCCCCAATTATTTTCTTTTTTCCATTTCCTCTCCTTTCTGTTTTTTTTTTTTTTTTTTCTTGAAGAATCTCCAAAACTTGGGCACAGGCACAGCGATATAACTCAATTCTTACAAAATTAAAACACCCCCTCTTTTCTGTGTATATTTATAAAGATATTAGACCTCAAAATAGTGTTTCCAAAATGTGTAATCATAATTTGATTAATAAAAATTTTGCAACCCCATGTTAGTGATCACTCTGGAATACAAATGGATTCACAATCAGCTCTGGCGCTTGACACGTGTGAACTGTCATTTCCCACACGAGGACCACCTTGTCATCTCACGTATCAGATCATCTTGATGGCGAGCAATCGGAAGGAGTGGCCGAGTGGAGGGGTCGTTTGTTGCTGCTAACTGCCAGGAGCTAATTGGTGAGGTAAGGCAGTGGCGATTTGTGGGGGTGGGGTGGTGGCTTCCTAAAGTCAGCCACAGTGATGCCTCAATTACAGGCACCCATGTGCCCTATTTTAACGCCAACGCCATCCCACCCCCAGCCCCAATCCCCGTACAGTACCATATTGTCTCTTGTGCGATTAGGATTTAAATATATTTTGAGTTTTATGTATTTATTTAATGTACACAATTTATAGACTACTACACATATTTAACTAATTTAACACCCCCCCCCCTCCCAAAAATATATATATATATATCTACTATTTGTAACTTCTGGGTGTAACAAGTAAAATTTCTTACTTTAAGGATCCCTCACACACTGTTCCACGTACGTGAGAGGAGTTAATCACGATACACGACAGCACACCAAGTAGAAGGCACAGTGCATGATGCCCACAAAGAGTCACTCTCACAAAAAGGTAAAATTCTCTAACTGTTATGACTTGAACTTGTATCTTTGGATGTAATCTACTATCTGAAAATTAATTGTGTAATTTCTTAATCCATAAAAGAGGGAGAGTGGAATCGGATAATGCGAGGGAGGGTGGTGGACAAAAGGGAAAAGGGACATCTTGTTGATGGTGTCACATCTTGGGTGGGGGCTTAGCAATTGGGGTATGTGTAAGTGACAAACATCCAGTTGAATGTTTTGCCGATAGCTACCCTTTTGAGTGTTATGTAGATGTTATTTAGACATATAATTTTAATATCTTATGTTATATTTAAATAATTAGTTTAAAAATTGCTTGCATTAAAATTAATATAACAACACAATGATAATGAAAAAATACTCCTAATGAATAATCTTAACAAAAGTTCAAAATTATATATCTAAATAACATTTCTGCACCCATGTGTCTATCTCCACATGTTACATTCAGAGGGCAGGGTGGGGGCATCTTAGAGTTAGAGAAGACCCAAAACACATAGGTACTCCGAACTGGGACGACAATTTCTTGAACACCCTTCTCTCTGTCTTTAAGGGTGACAAGGAATATCTAAACGTATCCACCTATTTTTTTTTTTCTTTTATTTACAAACAATAAGACAAGGAATATCTAAGTAGTCTTAAGTAACCACTACTAAATTGTTATAATCAATGTTTTATAAGTCGAGGGATCGAATGACTAATATGCTGGTATTAATTCAGTGAGTTGCGAGTTCGATTCTCACCTTAGACAAGGGTCAAAAGTCTAATCTACGATTTATCTCCTCTGACATAATTGATAGTACAAGTATCAAAAATCGCATACAAGAACGTTCTTTCCTAATACACAATAATTAACGCAACAACGGAATAATACTCATCTTGCTTATACCAAGAGAACTCCGGCCTTCTTCAAGTGGGTTAATAACTTACTACTAATTGCTATTTTATCGTAAAATATTGAATTCAAATATATTATTTATTTTTTTTAAGCTCAACTATTTTTAAGGGTAATAGGTAATGGGTAAAGTGCAAAAAAAAAAAAAAAAAATCTTATTTTTAAATAAAATATATTTATTATATTATATTTTTATTTTATAGGCACTCTTGTTGATTGATAAAATATATTTATCATCAACAAAATTGAAGTGTTTGGAAACTAAAACCTGAAATGTAATAAATGCATCTTTATTTTAAAAAATGAATATGATATATATTTTTTTAAAAAAATACCAATAAATGAGATATATTAATTTTGCTTTAATCGCTACTCAACCATAATTAACTTTACCTTTTAGAACATAAACTCAAATAGTTGGATTTATCCATTAGAGACGACTGCAGATCATCTCTCACATTCTTAATTGGTGGCTTGTCTAGCTTATGAGGGAAGGTGTTGATGAAGTACATCACTGATGTTGGCTATCAAACTATATATTATTATAGCTAATTAACTATTATTTAGTGGATATGTGTTTATATATATGTTATTGTGTTAGTGCTATTGCCATGACAGCCATAGAGCCCCTAGCAGGATTGGTTTAGGGGGCAAGTTTTCATCATTTGGTTTAGTGGACAAGATTCTTTATAAAAAGGAGAAAACAAATAAATCAACAAACCTGTAGTTGGGAGATTAGGTTTCATGTGAAAGGCACCATCTCACATTACATTCATATTATTAGTTTAATCTCTAAGACTGATTAAACCCATTACCACATTGACAGAGAGAGCGAGAGAGAGAAAGAGAGAGACCAATGGACCAACAAAAACAATTGAAAAGGTGATATCTGCACATGGGGAACCACATGGACTTGAGACCCTTTTGATTAGGACCCAAATTTAATTAATAACTAACAAAAAAGTTGAGCTGACAGTTTCAGCAGAAGAACCCATGTTCAGTTATCCCAGAACCAGAAACTATAGCTAAAAATTTGAAGAATTAATGTGGGGTCCCCATAGGGCATCGTATCCTTAATGGAAAGCATATGAGGAGAGACATTATCACTGTGCTTTGTTTGGTAATGTAATGTCATTAACTCTTCAATAATGTCAAGGAACAAGAGCGACACTTTTTAAGCTTGCAGAAGAGAAGATTTGCGATTATGTGGGTATCACTCTCAAAGCGGGGAGCTGCCCCCCCCCCCCCCCCCCCCCCCTTTCAATCTCTCCAAACTAAGCCTTAGAAGACGCTGAATGGAGTAATGGGTAGTGGACACCACCTAATGTCATGCTAGCAAATCGTGAATAATAATCGTTCATAATTTACTAGTAATAATGTTGTTTTAGATCATTTGTAACGGATATTTTGGATAACTAATGTGTTAATCTTATCTTATCTTATTAAATTAAAAGATAATACGTTATGTCGTTAATTATTTAAAACATAAGACGAAGTGGGCATTTAATTTATTTACTAAACATATAAAATTCTTTAATCAAACGATCAAGTCCATCTCTCATGGTGAGCTTTGGAATGCAAAGGGTTCGCTTATGAGGCAAAAGAAGAGCAATATAAAATTATATTAATATAAGATTATAATACCAAATTAAGATTTTTTTGAAATGTATTGAAAGGCATATGAATTATTATTTTTATTTTTTTAACTTATATTTTAATTAATAAATAATATTTTGTGCTGTAAACAACAAAAACAGCTTTCAATTAAGAACTCCATGAACAAGCGGGCAGCTAACATAACAAGCTTTATCTTAAACCCACATGGAGGGGCCACTCCTTTGTCCCTTAGGCTCTCCAGAAAGAAAGCAAAAGAGGGAAAAAGATAAAGTGGGTGTAGACAGCTGATTAGTCCCAACAAAAGGATGTGTTGATTAGTGTTAATCCCAACCCTAACCCCTCCCATATAGGTGTCCTACCTATAAAGTTGGCTCTCACTAGTGTACTGTCATTTTTTCTGTATTTTAATAATAATAATGTTATTCCAATATTTTAAAATTATGTATCAAGTCTTTGAATTAATATGAATTTCTTGTCGTGATCCTTGTTATGCCACGAGATTAATCTGGATTCCTTGTCAAAATCTCATAATGTATCAAGTCTTTGAATTAACCTAAATTTATTATCGTGATTCAATGTTATGTCACGAGACTAATTCGGATCCTTTGTCAAAATTCGACACTAAACCCTTAGATTAACCTGAACTCTTTGTGAAGATTCAGTGCCAAGTTTCCTAACAAATCTGGACACCCAATCGTAATTCGACGCAAAGCCTTTAGACAAACGTAGATTCTCTAAAGTGACCGAGCTCGAAAACCAGAGACGAAAGCTTGTTACTGTCAAGTCTCTGGACTAATTTAAATTCTCTGTCGTGATCTGATATCATGTCCCATGTCTCGAGACTAACTTGAATTCCTTGTTGAAGTCTGACGCCAATCCCTTGGACTAATCCAAACTCCTTGTGAAGATCTAGTGTACTAAGTCTCGTGACAAACCTAGATACTTGATCGTATTTCAAGGCAAAAACCCTAAGCAAACCTAGATTCTATCACTATTAGTTGAAAAAGTTTTTATTAACTTATAATCATTCATTAGTCACATTATTTTACATTAAAAATAATATATTTTATGTATTTAATGGACAATCCGCTATAATTTATCATGTGACGGTAGAAATAAAAACTCTTATTAAAAAAAGTAATACATATGAATAAGACAAAGATTAATTGATATTATTAAGGAGAAAAAATCCCTCACAACATCAAATATAATAAGTACCTCCCAAAGCTCAATCTTTCAAATATATAAAGAGATGATTCAATGATGATATCTCATAACTAAATATTTTTTAATATTTTATTTTTAAAATAATAACACTTACTTTTAAGAAATTTAGAAAATATCTTTTTTTAACAATTTCTATTTCATGGTTGATAAGATAATAGCAAAAAAAAGTGAGATTGCTAAATTATTGTCCAAAGACTATATATGAATCATAGCCTATCATGTGTCTTTTTTAATAAGCAATAAGATGGGGATGTGTATTTCTTTTTTTGATTTAGATTCAAGATATAAGTCAATAGATCTAACTCTTAGAACTTAATTATGAAATATTTGAAATAGATTTAAGAGATTATCCGTTATCTTAATTTGACTCAATTAATCTTCATCAACCTATAATTGTTGAGCTCAAGAATTTTGGAGATTAAAATCATGTTACTTTGTCTTATTTCATATTAAACTCCATTAGTTTGCCAAAAAAAAAATGTTTTTATGAGGAAAAATAGTTTTCAAATAAAATAAATTTCAAAAAAGAATTTTTCTTTTTTTTTTTTCGTTGTTTGGCTATAACTTGAAAAATTTGCAAGAAAATAATTTCTAATATTTGGCATTTGCTTGACCAAACAGAGAGAGAATGAGTGAGAAAGAGAGAGAGAGAGTTGGAAAAATAGCTAGACATGGATGTAGACAATGATTGGGAGGCAAATAGTGATGTAAATGGCACTACCGAGGCATAGTAGGTGCATAGTGATATGTTTAGGGTTTTGAAAAATGACTTCTCTTTTTGTCAATATTTTTCCTAAATTACTTAGTTTTAAAAGACTGATTTTTTGTTGACTAAAAAATATTTTTAATTAACTTGTATGTTTTCTTGTTAAGCAATAAAAGTAGGACATGTGTTTCTTTCTTCAACTTAAATTCAAAATATAAGTCAACAATAACCTCAGATCTTGATTTTGAAATATTCAAAATAGATTTGGGAGACTGTCTGTTATCTTAATTTGACTCGACTAATCTTTGTCAACCTATAACTGTCAAGCTCAAGAATTTTGGAGATTAAAATCAAGTTACTTGTCTTATTTCATCTTAGACTCCATTAGTTTGCAAAAAATGTGTTTTTATGAGGAAAAATAGTTTTCAAATAAAATAAATTTCAAAAAAGGATTTTTTTTATTCTTCTTTTTTTTTTTTTTGCTATAACTTGAAAATTTTGCGAGAAAATAATTTCCAATATTTGGCATTTGCTTGACCAAACTGAGAGAAAAAAGGAGAGAGAGAGAGAAAAAGAAAAAGAAAATGTTAGAGAAAGAGCTAGACAAGGATGTAGACAACGATTGAGAGGAAAATAGTGATGTTAATGACACTAGCGAGGCATAGTAGGTGCATAATGATATAGTTAGGATTTTGGAAAATGACTTCTCCTTTTGTGGATATTTTCCTCAAATTACTTAGTTTTAAAAGATTGATTTTTTGTTGACTAAAAAATACTTTTAATTGACTTGTGTGTTTTCTTGTTAACCCTAAAAAATAATAATAATAAAAAATCTTGCAAAACACTTTATCCCAAACATACAAGTCTTAGTCGCCACATACTTACTAGTCATTGGGGGGGGGGGGGGGGGGTGGTTAAAAAGGAGCAGTTCGGTTCTGTTATCTCTTTCTCTAAAAATTGATTATTCTATTCGGTTTGATTATTTTAGTATAAATAATTGAAAAATCGAACCGTGCACTCATTCCCCCCACGCGGGCGCAACACCCCAACTGAACCTTGCACCCACCCCCAACATAGATGTGGCACCCCCACGATGTCTATTTACTATCTTCTCTTCATCATTTTATCTCTCTCTTTCTCGCCATTTTGTCCTTTATTTTTTTCGAGTCTTCATAGATCAGGCACTGCCTCATCTCTTTGTCCTTTTTATTTTCCTCCACCATTCCTCACAGTCATCGATGGCTAAGACGAAGACGAAGGCCAGAGACAAAGATGAAGAAGACGCCGATGATTTTTCAGGTAAGTTTTTCGAGTACTTCCCTTTTATATTGAAAGTTTGAAACTTAAATCTACTAAAATTCAACCATTATATACTTTTGATTTTTGGCTATGTGAGTCACCATGGTTAGGGAAATTCGATGATCTGAATCGATCATTAGAATCACTGTCTGGCTAGGTGAACAACGGCAACAGTAAAGCCAAACTAATGTTCGGTTTCTTGGTTATTTTGTATTCCAATTCAGTTTTTGGTTTGGTTTGGTTTGATTATCACGGTTTAAGTTTCGATTTGTTTGGTTTGTTGGGGTTAGTCGGTCAGTTCGATTCGATTATTGCATATGGTTCGATTTGATTCAATTATAATCAATTGCACACCCCTAGTCATTGGTGATCGGTCCTCAACCATCATCAATAGTATAAAGTTAAAAATAAAAAAAAATGAATTTTCTATTTTTTGATTAGAGATCCAACCATTTAATAAATAATTAAAATTAAAAAAATCTTAAAATAAAATAAAAATCTAAAACCAAACAAATCCTTATATTTCTGTTTGAACTGGTAATAGGGACCAATGCTTATATTTTGTGACCCCAACAATTTTGTTTGAGAATAAGTTTGGTATGGGGGCTCTATCTGCAACATAAACAACCTTCAATTTTGAAAAAAAAAAAAAAAAAAAAACCATCCATGTTACATGGGCTTGTGTGTGTGTGTATATACATATATAATACATATTTTAGTTTAAATTATGTTAGTTTTGTGGAGACTTTGAATGATATTATATAAAATGATAAATTATTTTATAAGTGTTACTATTTTTATATGACTTACCATTCTCAAATCATTTGCCCTATATATAACTTATTTATTAATATTCTGAGTTATAAATGAAGTTAGTTATTAATGACAAAGTATGAGGTGGTATACCCTTAATAGAATATTTTTAATTATTTTTTTATGTGTTAAAATAAAAGTTGTTATTTTTTTTTTTTTTTGGGTAACACCTCATCAAGAATCCCCTTACCTACCAGTCTCATAGTATAGTTAAGGAGGTAAATCAAAGAAATTTAATGATTCTCAATTTTAATTCAATATGCAAACGTAACAGCATGACACTAATCGAGAATTCTCAAAACCATCAGGCCAAGCCCCCGAGGCCATAATGTTTATTTTTTATACTGCTATTGTTAATATATTGGTATATCTAAAATGATGCTTTGGTACCATTCAATACTGATATTATACCGCAATAATGAATCCAACATATCATTCATCTCCATTGCGTACAAGTATACTCCAAACTTGATCATAGAAAATTGTGTATTTTTGAAGAAGTAGAAAATTTAAGTGGGCTTGGAGCCTTGTCTACCAGCCACCCCCTGACCCATGTTTGTATTGGGCTTGCAGGCTCCAAGCCAACTTAATTTTGTGACAGTGACGGGGCCCACACTAACGACCGCTCACATACATATTGGGTCGGATCCAATTTAGGCCCATCTTGAATCTTCAACGTTTTCGGCCGATGGAAGAATGCGGATCAAGGCTAGGCAGCACGACGTCGTATTGTGGATTCTTCGAAGGAAACTCGCCTGTGTTTACTAGCTAGCTCTTGAGCCTCTCTCTCTTTCTCCGAGCCAAAACCTCCAGAAGCCTCTCTGTTTCTCTCTCCTCTCTCTCTCTCTCTCTGTGGAAAAATGGCCACGGCGTCGGCTTCATCATCGTCATCGGCTACCGTTACAGAGAGAAGGGGGATTCCGGCGGCTGCATTCGTGGAAGATGTAGAGTCCTATCTCTCCCAATCCGCCCTCGATGTCAACTCTGCTCTCGCCTTCCTCCAAGAAAGGTCTTTCCTCTCTCTCTCTCTCTCTCTCTCACAATCCCATTTCTGCATTGCCAATAATTTACTCTACTCATTCGCTATTGGAGGACCAGATCAAAGCCTGCCTTAATTTTGTTCGAGCTTGTGTTATCCATTTTCTACTTTAGTTAGTAGTACAGTTTGATCCCCTTGAAGATCAAATCTCGACCTTCCGCTTTGTATTCATCTGGAGCGATCCTGGTCTGTTTCTTTGAGTTGCAGTGGATTTTATATGTATGTTCCCAAACAATCCGTGCCTAAGTTTTATCTGCTCATGTTCTGGATGCTTTGTATGACAACGAGAGAACAAGGCTTTGTGAGCAGCTCTTGAATTTGGCTTAGTCATTTATATATCTGAGGATAATGGATGTTTTAACATGCTGGTGGGAAGCTTGAGATGGCATTCCAGGTGTAAAATTTGGTCATTTATTTGTTTATTTTCTTTAGGGTTTAGGATTTCACGAACGAACAATAAAGCTTTTTAGGGAACTCTACAACATGTCAACATAACATGTGAGATAATAACTTCAGAAAAGGCATGTTTATGGATGTACTTGGTTGGAAGGCTGAAATTCATGTAACTGACGCCCCTTGGTGGCACTAAGGCTTGGAATTGTTGTTGTTGCGTTTGTTTATTTTGTGATAACCACATTGCAGATCCATTAACTTAAATCCTTATAACTTTTGAGTTCCTTTCTGTTAAAACCGAGTGCTAAAATGATCCAAGAATCACTCAATAACCTCACTGAAACCAATCACTATTAAAACAGAAAGTAAACAATTAAAATACAGAATTAAAATAGAATAGAAATGCAAACCAGATTGCAAAATACGCGATCTACCCTGGTTCATGCCATTTACATGGCACTATGTCCAGCAATCTAAGAAGAGACCAATCCACTAAGAACGTATGAAATCAGTACAAGAATATCCCTCACTCGCCTCCACTTGCCTCTCGAATACAATCCTCTAGACGAAGACAACAAGAACTATATTATCACAGCTCTCTTTCTTGCTTCTCACTGCACTCGAACACAAGGGGATGGAATGAAAACTGATTGATGATATATCTGACCTCCGCGCCCTTCTATTTATAAACTAGAGAGGCGGAACTTCCTAAGGGAAATAACTAACTTACATAAAGTCTAAACTACCCTTATTAATTACAGTTGGTTACATTTAGATCCTGCAAACTAACTGCCACCGATCATCTCTATTCCTTCCTGATTTCTTCCAGAATTCCAGCATACAATTACTTCGGGCAAAACAATAACACTTTCATTTAGACAATTCAATTCCAATCCCATCCTGTTAAACAACTAAAACACCATCTCAAAAATTATAGTGCTTGATTTAGGCTTTTAGTTTTGCAAAAGGAGAGTGTGTAGGCTTTTGGTCCTTCAGAAGGGTATAGTAGGTTTGTTTCTTATATATTTTTTGTTGTAGTCAAGGTACTTAGAGGTGAAAGGTGTCACTAAGGCACAACATTATATTTCCTGGTGCTAGGCACCAAAAAAGATGCTCGTTTAGTGAATCAAGTCACTAAATCGACAAAACAATTCATAAATATATTTAACATTTAAAAGATAATCACATAAGGTATATAAGACTTATAGAATACTCAGAAATATAAATTCTTTTAATGTTCAAACAAATAACTTCAGAATCTTGCCAAAAAAAAATGAAGGGATAATGTTTGGAAAAATGTTTTTGGGACCTTGGAAAAAATTATATTTCCAGGTTGGATTTCTTTCCACTTCCACTTTATCAAACAGATTCAAAATCTATTTGTTGTAAGAATAGTAACAGTGCTAAAAAAATACGATTTTTAAGTAAATGAAGAATGAATAAAAACTAAACTAATTGTGTAACATAATAATTGAGGAAATCTTCTTTTTGGGAAGAATAATACTCCGTCAATTATTCCCTTGAGAATGCCACAAATATATACACAGTGGATCCTAAGAATTCTCCTAAACTTTAGAGATTAGATTCCTATTTTGTAGGACTAGATTACAACAACTTTAAATACAAACAAATCTAATAAAAGCAAGATAAGATATAACAGTAATATAAATCAAGATAAATCATAGAGGATAAATTAGCCGATAATGAGCTTAGTAGCTCGGCAACTCGGCCATTAGCACGGCCTCCATTAGCTCGTTAGCTCGGCCTTTCATTAGCTTAGTAGCTCAGCCTTCCATCAGCTCGGTAGCTCGGCCTTCCATCAGCTCGATAGCTCGGCCTCATCAACTCGACAGCTCGGTCTTCCATCAGCTCGGCCTCCCAACACTCCCCCTCGAGCTGAGGAATAGATACAAGTCATACAAGTCATTCCCAGCTTGCCAATTAGTAACTCGAACCTTGGCCTTGCAACAATTTTTGTGCAAATATCAACTACTTGATTAGTACTTGGAATGTAGGATAAGCTGATTCCTCCTTCTTCAATTTCCCTCTTTATAAAACTCTTGTCAATTCTTACATGTTTCATTCGGTCATGTTGAACCGGATTCTTCACAATACTAATAGCAGACTTGCTATCACTATAAACTTCTGTCGGTTGTGATAAGGATATCCCCAAGTCCTCCATTATCCTTTCTAGCCAAATAACTACACATATCCCTTGAGCAATGGCACGAAATTCAGCCTCGACACTGCTTCAAGCCACTACGAATTGCTTTTTGCTTCTCCAAGTAACCACTTTACCCCATAGCTTGGTGCAATAACCTGAAGTTGACATGTTATCCTCACGTGAACCAGCCCAATCAACATCTACAAAACATTTAATTTTTCTTTCATTAGTTTTCCTGAACATCAGCCCTTTCCCAGCCATTCCCTTGGGGTATCTTAGAACATGGAACATTACATTCATATGTTTTTGAGTAGGAGAATGCATGTATTGACTTATGACACTTACTGCATAGGCTATGTCTGGCTTGGTAAGTGACAAATAAATTAATCTACCAACCAACCTTTGGTACCTTTCTTTTTCAACAAGAGTATCTTCTTTTTCTTCGACATTCCAACTCTTTTCTAGAGGTGTACCAGCCAGTCTGCATGTTAACATCCCAGTTTCTTGTAACAAATCAAGTGTGTACTTCCTTTGAGAGATGAATAGCCCTTCCTTCTTTACTCCGAGCTACCTCCATTCCCAGAAAGTATCTCATTACTCCTAGGTCTTTCACTTCAAATTTAGTTTTTAATTGCTTCTTCAAATTTTCAATTTCCTGTAAGTCATCACTTGCCACAATAATATCATCAACATAAACAATTAATATGACCTTTTTACCTTCTACTGTAAACTTTATAAACAGGGTATGGTCAACTTGCCCTTGCTTATATCTCAAACGATTGAGAATCATGCTAAATTTCTTAAACCAAGTCCTTGGAGATTGCTTTAATCCATATAGGGATTTCTTTAATTTGCACACATTTCCATTGCCAATTTCCTGTTCAAATCTTGGGGGTATTCTCATATATATCTCCTCATCCAAGTCACCATTCAAAAAAACATTTTTAATATCAAATTGAAATAGAGGCCAATCAAGATTAACAGCAAGAGAAATTAATACCCGAATTGAGTTGAGTTTGGCCACAGGAGCAAAAGTCTCCTCATAGTCAATCCCATATGTTTGAGTAAACCATTGTGCAACCAATCTTGCCTTGTATCTTTCAACACTTCCATCTGCATTATGCTTTACTGTGAAAATCCATCATTTTGTTTGAAGGCAGTTTAACAATCTCCCATATGTTATTTTTCACCAAGGCACTTATCTCTTCCATAGCTGCAACTTTCCACTTAGGATCACTTATAGCCTCTTGAATATTCTTTGGAATGACAATGCTGTCAATACTTGCAACAAATCCCTTGTACTGAGGAGATAACTTAGCATAAGTCAAGTGATTATACATAGGATACTTGACACAAGATCTTACCCCTTTCCTTAGAGCAATAGAACGTCTAGAATACATTTGCGGAGGATTTTTAGTAGCTGAATATGGAGTTGGAACATGAGGTTCAGCTATAGTTTCTGGTTGAGAGGATGGTGGAGAAGATGGATTAGGAGAAATAGGAGAAGAGCTTAAAGGATCTTCCCTTATGCTATTGGAACTTGAAGGCCTAACATGCGGAGAGGCCAGAAATTCTCCCCCTTGAGAGCATAAGGGTAGAGGAGCATCAAGGAAAGGAAAGGAAATAGGATTAGGATCCAGGAAGGATGGAGATGCAATAACTGAAACTAATGAGGAGTAAAATGATTGGTCTTCATTCTGACATCGGTGGAGACCAAGACTTGTCTTTTGAGAGGGTTATAGCATTTATAACCTTTTTGGGAGGGAGAGTATCCAATAAAGATACATTTAAGGGCCTTGGGGTCCAACTTTATACGGTTAAGCTGATTATTGTGAACATACACCGGGCAACCGAAAATTCTTGGTGGAAGAGAATGTAAATGGCTAACAATTGGGTAGAGAGAACAAAGGACAGCAAGAGGGGTCTGAAAATTTAGGGTCTTTGAGGGAAGTCTATTGATCAAATATGTAGCTGTAAGGATTGCTTCCCCCCAATAGAAATGTGGAACATGGGTGGTGAACATCATAGCGCGAGCCATTTCTAGAAGATGGCGGTTTTTTCTTTCCGCTACACCATTTTGTTGTGGTGTGTATGGACAAGAGCTTTGATGTAAAATGCCATGTTTGGATAAATAATTGGTAAGGTCATGAGAGAAATATTCTCGACCATTATTAGTACGGAGAATTTGAATGGAAGTTTGAAACATATTTAAGATGAGTTTGTGAAATTTCTTAAAAATGTTGCAAGCTTCAAATTTTTCCCTCATAAGGTACGCCCAACATGCTCTAGAATGATCATCAATAAAGGTTATAAACCGACTTAGAACCAGAAATATTAGGGGTTTTAGATGGTTCACAAATATCACTATGAATTAAATGGAATGGTTTAGATGGCTTATAGGATTGAATTGGATGAGAAGAACGAGACTGTTTGGCAATAGTACACTGTTCACATGAGAAAGTTTGATTTTTATTGATGAAAAAATGTGGATACAAGAATTTAAGATAAGGAAAACTTGGGTGACCTAAACGATTATGCCACAACAAAATCTTGGCATTGGTTGTGACTGTCAAAACAACCTTATTTATAAAAGAAAAAATCCTATCCTCTGTCAAATAATAAAGCCCATCCTTAGCTTTAGCATTGCCAATCGTCCTCTCTAATACTTGGTCCTGAAATAAGCAATATTAAGGAAAGAAGGTCACACAACAATTCATATCTTGAGTAATCTTATGGATTGACAATAAATTGCATCTTAAACCAGGAACATGTAGAACTGATTTAAGTTTTAAACCAAAAATACAAACTGTTCCATGTCCTTTGGCTGGAGAGGTGGTACCATTAGCTATTAAAATGTTTATAGAGTTGTCACACGGGGTGTATTCTGTCATTGAATTGGCTGAACATGCCATATGGTCGGAAGCACCCATATCTACTATCCATGTATTCTTAGAGAGTTTGCTAGAACTTGGAGAGTAATGGGGATTACCTTGTAAAGTAGTAGCTGCCATGGGAGGACTTGGAGAAAATATACCTTGATTTAGCAGCTTATACAAGGTTTGGATCTGCTCCTCTGATAGGTTAAGGTTGGTACTACTTCCTGCTTCCTTTGGTGCATCAACTATGTAGGTAGTCCTTCCACTCTCTTTTTTTCCTCTTGGCTTCCAGTTAGCTGGTTTCCCATGAATTTTCCAATGTGTTTCTTTGGTATGATATGGCCTTTTACAGTGGTCACACCATTGCTTTTCTCGTCCTAGATTCTTTGGTTGACTCTCTTCTTGTTTAAAACTTGCTAAAGCAGAATTTTGGTGAGTTAAAGGGGACTCACCTTGCTGATTTAGCATTACCTTTCTTTGGCTTTCCTCCCTTCGAACCTCAGCAAAAACTTCTCGAAGTGAACGCAGAGGTTTTGTACCCAAGATTTTGCCTCTTACTTCATCCAAATCATGGTTAAGGCCATGTAGAAAATCGAACACCCGATCCTTCTCGATCATTTTACTATATTTTGTACAATCCGTAGAACATTCCCAATTAATGGTGTAAAACAGATCCATCTCATGCCAAAGTTCAACCAAAACATTAAAGTAATTCGTAACATTTAGATTACTTTGTTGTGTGATCCTAATGGGAGATCTAATCTCAAAGCATTGAGATGAGTTCTCCAAATTTGAGTACATATTTTGGACTGACTCTCATATCTCCTTTGCGGTTTTATAGAATAGAGAAGTTCTTCCTATTCTAGGCTCCATCGAATTGATCAGCTAGTTCATTATGGTGGAATTCTTGGCTTCCCAGGTACCATATGTGGTTGCTGTGCTCGGTGGATAAGGAGTAGAGCCTGATAAGTAATCAGCCTTGCCTTTTCCCTTGATAACCAACATAATTGACTGAAACCATTTCCTAAAGTTATTCCCATTCAACTTATGGTGAGTAATCTGTATAGGAAAACGATCAATTGAGTTGTTTGAAAGAGATAGATTGATCGGAGAACTTGTGGCAGAAGGCTCGGTTAGAGTGGGATTAGGTTGAGTATCAGCCATTGATGAAACTGGGTGTAGATTGATGAAGCAAGGTGTGGACGGAAAAATAGAATAGAGGCTGCTTTAGGATCGAAGAGCAGGCTCTGATACCATGAAGAAATCTTCCTTTTGAGAAGAATAATACTCCGTCAATTATTCCCTTGAGAATGCCACAAATGTATACATAATAGATCCTAAGAATTCTTCTAAAAATTCTACTAAACTTTAGAGATTAGATTCCTACTTTATAGGACTAGATTACAACAACCTTAAATACAAACAAATATAATAAAAGTAAGATAAGATATAACAGTAATATAAATCAAGATAAATCATAGAGGATAAATTAACCGATAATGAGCTTAGTAGCTCGGCAACTCGGCCATTAGCTCGGCCTCCATCAGCTCGCAGATCGACCTTCCATCAGCTCGCCAGATCGGTCTTCCATTAGCTCATCAGCTCAGCCTCATCAGCTCGTCAGCTCGGCCTCCCAACAAGAATAACCGTCAATAGCCTAATTATAAGCCCAAAAAAAGCAGCATGCTCGAATTCTTAAGGGAAGGAACATAGGGATTGGGGCAGCCACATCACTAATCCATAAACACGAGATCAGAGAGAATGATTGAATGAGAGAGAGGGATGGCTGTAAGAGGGATCACATAACACCGGTGAGCCTACCAGCAAAAAGCAATAATTGAAAAGGTTAACCACTTGCCATCACACCCTACGAGTTCATTGGTGAGTGATCTCACTTGTTGGAAACCCTCCGCGTTTGAGACTTTTGGTTGACCTGTGGTGACTCTTCTCTGTCTCACCTTTCTGTTATCTATGCCATGATGGCCTTTTCTAGCTACCAATTAAGAAAAGAGGGGGAAGAAATTGAGTAGGCTATTTATGTGTTCTTCTTTGTTTTCAGCATGTAAGTGCCTTTTTGTGTGCATCTTTTGATTTTTAATGCTGATTCTTCTTTTCCTTTCATTTTACCTTGAACCCCCTGCCCCTCATCCGAGGCATTCACTAGGCGTCGCCTGATTAAAGCCACCTCATCTGGAGGTCAGTGAGGCGCTTCCATGGTTCCTTTACCTGAGTGCCTAGGTGAGCTGGGACTGGGTGTTCACTTTTGACTACACTGTTTGTACCACTTTCTGCAACCATCTCAATCATGCTGTACTTGTAACATTTTTATCACAATGTGATATTCCAATGTCATTACCCTTTCCATTTTCTAGTCCACAGTCAATAATCTTCCAACCTAGTCTAGTAGTCTCTGAATTATTCTCTTGTAATTTCCTTCTGCAAGGGCTTGGTTCCTCTGTCAGTTTTTGCACTCATTAAAAAAAAAAAAACATTTAAGCATTTCCTTAGCTTTGATTTCTGGTATTACTGCTTTGAATATTTAGGTTTCATAAGCAGTATTTAAAAAAACATGCTTTAAGCAGAAAGTGCAAGGCTGCAGCATGCTTAGGGCTTTTTGTGTGTAAACCTTAGCGACTTTAGTTGAGCGTGATTAAAGTGCACTTAAGTTGTGCTTTTACCTGAGCTTCAAAGTTGCGCTTCAGAAATATGCTTTGTTTTTTAATTAGATAATATGAATGGTCGGATTTGTTTAAATTTTTACAATGGTGTGGCTGGTTGTATGGAATCCTTAAATAAGCAGGATTGCTTTATTCTTGATTGCTATAAATTAGGAATTGAAGATTTATTCTTGGTTGCTGTAAATTAGAAATTGATGGTTGATTTCTGATTGCTATAAATTAGGGATATTGTTGATTGGTTGTAAATCAGGGATTGATTGGGGATTGCTATAAATTAGGGGTTGATTGATTGGAGATTGTTGTAAATTAGGGATGATTTTTTTTCCTCCCTATGCTTTTTTACTATGATTGTATGAACTTGTAAACGGGTATAAAATATAAATAAAAAATTGTATCTCATCTTTTGTTAAATTTGCAGCCCTCATTCATTCTTACTTAGCTTTTTTTATTGATTGCTTTTTAATGGTTTATATTTTTTATGCTTATAAAAATTTATACTCTTTGTTTCATTCATGTGTGCTTCACTTTGACTTGTGCTTTGTGGTTAAGCTCCATATGACTTTCGTGCTTAAGTGCACTTAATGCTTTTCTAAAACACTGCTCACAGTGTCATGTCAACTTCTGTAGCCTTTTCTTCTCTCTTTGATTTTAAAATTTTTCAATTGTTTCACCCAATGGCCAAAAGTGTCCATATACCAGTCTCACTAGTATTATGAGAATATCTTGTTTTGGCAATTAGTAGCAAGCATGGTTATGAATATGCATGGAATTAATGAGAGATTCTGATTAGTTTGCCTGCTTTGTGTTGCTTTAATATAGGAGAGTAAAATATTGCCAGATTAGAAGTAACACGAATGTGGCGCAATCATCCTTGTGTGATTTTTGTTGCTATTTGGATTACTCTCAACAGCTGCAAGTAATTTGATGTCATAATACAATGAATAATTCTAAAGGTGCTGACAACGATGATGATGATGATATTCATTAGTCACTAAAGAAATTGATGACTGAGAAGACAAGAAACATTCTAATTGTCTTATTCATTTAGGTTATTACAATGCTCATGTAGCCCTAGATAAGGCACAATGGTTTTAAGATAATCTATAGCCAACCTGAATGATTGTATGCTCCTTATTAACAAGCATTCAACACAATTCAAGCATTTTAATTTGAATCCTCATTTTAATTTGCACAAAAAACAATCTTTCCTTTTAATATAGTATACCTATTAGTTTAGTGATGTAAATCCTGCTTATTTATTTATTTATGTGGGTTTTACAGGCTGCAGCAGTATAGGCTGGTTGAAATGAAGCTTCTTGCACAACAGAGGGATCTTCAGGTTTCTTTATTGTTAATGTCTTTATTTGTGTGCAACTTGTGTGCATTACGTATTGATTTTAGAATTAAACAGTTTTCGGTATTCTCTTATTAATAAAGAAAGTGTAAATTACGCAAAAGGTATAAGAATGCATTGTAATTAGCATGCAAGGGTAGAACACTGAAACAAGGTCCCTTATCTTCTATATACTGAATTGCTCAAAAAATTTGTCAAAATTGGAAAATTTTGGTCTAAGGATGGATCAACCCCAATTAAATGCCACAAAAAAGAAAGAAGTCTACACCTCTGATTAACCAGGGGGTGTGCTTAATGCCTGGAAAGGAGCTGCTGCTGCCTGAATGTGTAAAATCCATTCCAAAGTATGCAACAGCAAAAACCATGCCTTTTACGTTTTTTTCTTTTTGTTACTTATTTTACTCCTCTCCATACATATTGGAATTAAGGCTTGATATGTTGTTGTTTGTTTCTGTCCACAACTTTATGAGATCTCTTACACTTAGGTGAGGTGGGGGGAACAGACTGCACTATGAGCCACGCAAGAACCAGGGACCATCTAATGAAAGCATGGACATAGGCACGGGGACACAAGATTTTTCAAAAAAGTTTTACATGACATGGTTGAGATATGTTAATTAATAAAATAATTTCTTATATTGTTAATGGCATAATAAAGTTTCCAAACTATATTCCAAATTAGGAAATGCATGCATTTAAAATTCCCAAGCCAAAATTCCAAATGAATAGCTCTAATCTAATTAGAAATCAATTCACAGCCCAGTTGTCTTCGTCCCTTGCAATTCTGTTGATGTTTAAAGAGAGAATAGAAGCATGAAGTGTCTGAAAACTGAACAGTCATGCAGTCAGAACATGGAAAAACAAAAGGCTCATGCAATTGCCAAGTCAGAAAACTAAAGTCAAACAGATAACCTTAGGGGCTGTTGTAGAAAATGATTACCAGTTTTCTATCTCCGATTTTCTATAAAATCTCTAGTTTTCAGTTTCCATAGAAAATTTGAAAAATAAATTCAAATGCAAGAAATATAGAAAACTAATTTCCAATCTAGAAAACTGGAACAAATGTTCAAAAATTGAGATGTTTTGATTTTTTTTTTGTGTAACTGGTGTTATAGGAAGATGGAGATGATTTGGGGAAAATTTTTGGATAATTGTATTTTCCAAATCTCCAAATTAATAAGGAAAACTTAGAAAATTCATTTGTGGTCTTTTCCAAGTTTAGTTCAATTTTGGGAAACCAATCTCTATTATTTATTTATTTTGGTATTTGAATAAGTTTAGTTCAAGTTTTCAATTTTGGGAAACCAATCTCAATTTTGTGTTTTCTGTGAAGTAATTTTCCAAAAAATTGGAGTTGTTTTCCACAACCAAACAACTGTTATTTTTTTAGTCTTCAAAGTGTTCCCATAGTGGATGCGTGTGCCCTACTTGTGTCCTGTTCCCGTATCCTTTTAAAAATTTTTAAGAAAGTGTGGGACATTCCATGCGGGCATGTTTGGGTGTAGAAGTGTTTGACACACTGATGACACCGGTATGGTAGCCACTAGGAACTGTGCGCTTTTTGGGGGATCATAACTCTCTTGTATGAGACCACAAAAAATGTTGGATATGCTCACTTTTATCATCATTTCTTGATTCTATGAGTAACATCTTCCATAATCTCCCTGTCATTTTGATCAATTGATCAAAGATATCAGAATTAATCCTTTTTTTGTGGGTATAATTTAGTTTCCAAGTCTCACAATAACATCATCTGCACTTCTGTTTTTACTGAACTTATGTTTTACATACTCAGTTTGTGACCTACTTAGTTTAAAATGCGTTACCAGTAATAACACCTGATTAACTTGATGTACTCCTTCCAATCTGGTTTCTGAGTAAACCTCCTAAAATCGTGATGTTTGAAAAATTACTATAATAGTGCAGCCTAAGCATATGTATGAACTTTTTCATTCGTGACTGTGATTTATGTTTGTAAATTTGTATGCATCATTAATTTTGTTTAATACTACTTGTGAAGTATGACTTTTGAGGATGTTTAAATGCTATAAGTTTGTATTCTGCTACAAGTTTACTTTTCTGTTTCTGTTTAGAAGAATTTTGACCATTGCTTCTTGATTTATGTGGTTATCAGGCAAAGATCCCAGACATTGAGAAGTGCCTGGATGTGATAGCTACTTTACAAGCTAAGAAGGGTACCGGTGAGGTTCGTTTTATGGCGTTCTGATTTCTTTAATGTTTTTATACGTTGATAAATTTATGTATGACTGAGCTGTCAATGTTTGAAATTGGGATGAAGTTTTACTGGTATGAGAGCAAGCATATTGCATCTTGTTTTATGATTTCCTTATCTAGTAGTCTTTTTGGGCTTTTAAAGACTTACCTCTTACAAATTTATGCATGTATATCCTCATGTACTGGAAGGGGATAACTGACTCAGGCTCTCTCTAAAGGGGCAAATGACTTCAGCTATTAGCATTGAGGTCCCATACTTGATGACAATTGAGCAACCATTAGATGAATTGGAACAAAAAAGTTAACTACTTTCAGCCAACAATGGATTCTTCTTGATGTTATGATAGGTGTTTTTTCTTTTTTCATTTCTAGCTGCCTTAGGCGGTGGTATACTGAAAGCTTGAGCTGATCATCTAATAAAAGGTGTCTTTCTAAGCATGTGGTCAAAGTTCCCTCTGAACTACTTAGATTTGCAAGATCAAAATTGTTTTTTTTTTCCATGTCTGACAAAGATTGCCCACCTTTTATGTTCTTGAATGCCTTTTGATTCTCACTTCATGACATGCGTGTGTTTAAGTGGAAAAGTTTTTGTTTAATGTGAGTGGAGATTAGCACTAGAATGAGTAGTATTAGAAAACTAACCTTAAATGGTTAATTGAAAATGTGTAAGTTTCATCTACTGGAAAATTGAGTTTTCAAAAAGGCTTATCATTCATTATTGTCACGCATTGGGAAGAAAACTGAATGTATATCTTATTCATCTTGTCCAGATCTATATATATATATAGAAAACTAGCCAATCTACAATAGGAAACTCTTAATTAGAAATTGCCTCTAATGGAGATAATCCTAAGTGATTTACATAACCTACCAAATCTGTACACCTAATCTTCTATTTATATATTAGGAAATATTTCAAAAATAGCTTGATTGACAGCCCTTCGACTTTCCAAGATAACCCCCCTAAATCTGCTTCAATCAATCTTCAATCAATTTGTTATATGATCTTCGATACTCTTTCTCAAGCTGGTGAATAGATATTATCCATTCCTAGCTTGGAAATTAATGTCTGAAGTTGAGGATTGTTGATTCCTTTTGTAAACACATCTGTTAGTTGAGACCATGAAGGCACATACAGAGTACAAATGAGCATGCTGTCCAGTTTTTCCTTTATTAAGTGTCTGTCAACTTCTATGTGTTTTGTTCGATCACTATACTGATGGTCAATTTGTTGCACGAGATTATGCGCTCGAAATTCAGATTCAACACTCAATGTTGCCACATCATTTTGCTTCTTGCTTCTCCATGTGACTAAATTCCCTCCAACAAAGGTGCAATACCCAAAAATAGATCTTATATCTGTCACTGAACTTGGATAGTCAGTATCAGTATAAGCTTCAGGTGCAATCTTGGCATGCTTCTTGAACAATATTCTTTTCCCTGGAGTCCCTTTTAAATAGTGCAATATCTATAGACTGCCTGCAGATGTATTTCCTTTGGGTTATTCATAAACTAACTCCCAATGCTCACTGCATAGGCAATGTCTAGGCGTGTGTGAGATAGATATATCGGTTGGCCAACAAGTCTCTAATACGCCTCTCTTATCTGTTGTTTTGTCACCCTCAGCTTCCCCAAGTTTGTGGTTCTGATATGTAGGTGAATTAGCTAGTTTGCATTCTGTTAGATCCTAAGATCTGATAGTGGTGGTTTAGGGAAGAACTTGAGAATTAGAGAGAAATTTGAGGGAGAATCAGACTAATGAGGGAGAGAGCAAGAATTGGGGAAGAACGGAGGGTTCAAGAGAGAGGGAGAGAACAGAATAGTGGAGGGAAAAGAGTCCATTCTCATTCACGATGAATCTCCATCCTCTTACAATTGGCCTTTTATAAGCATAGGCAACTGCTCTTTAGTTATTGTAATTGAAAGCACAAACAAAAATAGCAGTAGCCATGTGCGCCCAGTGTTCTAAAAATCGGCCTAGGCGGCCGCCACAAATTTGGCCTAGTCGGCCCCCTAGGCACTGACCCCGATTAATTGGCCGGCGGCGGCTCCTAGGCGACCCAGCAAAATGGTTACCACTTCTTGCCTTCAAATTTAAATGTCCACTCTCCACTAATTACACTTACTACAGCCATCTACTGTTTATTACAGTAGTTCCCCCTTAGGTACATGACAGTAATGCCCCCACTTCTCCATTGCAAACAATACTGCAATTAACTCCTTATCGTATATGCTTAGTCCCAAATGCTTTAGGGCTAGAGCTTGACTAATGTACGCCAGGGGCCTCCCATCCTGCATCAACACAACCCCTATCCCCATGTCACATGCATCAATTTCTAGAGTAATGGCTTTGAGAAATCAAGTAAAGCCAGTACAGGTGTCCTAGTCATGGATCCTTTCAATGCTTGGAATGCATTCTCAGCACTCGAGTTCCATTGTAAGCTGCCTTTAAGCAACTCGGTTAGAGGCCTGCTAATTATTCCAAAACTTTGGATTAACCTTCTATAATAGCTTGTAAGGCCCGGAAACCACCCCCACAGCTCCTTAAAAGTCCTTGGCCTTAGCCAATCAACCATGGCAGCAATCTTTTTAGGATCAGTTTGCACTCCCTACCCTGATATAATGTGGCCCAGATATTCCACCTGTTTCTTATCAAAAGCACACTTGGACAACTTTACATACAATTGATTGGATCTAAGGATTTTAAATGCTGTCCTCAAATGGTCTAGGTGTTGTTCAATTGTAGGGCTGTAAATGAGGATATCATTTAAAAAAACAAGGATGAATTTCCTCAAGTTGGGGCTGAATATATGGTTCATTAGGGATTGGAAAGTTGCAGGAGCGTTGGTCAAACCCAAGGGCATGACAGTGAATTCATAAAGCCCTTGGTGCATTCTAAAAGCGGTTTTGGAAATATCACCAAGGTTCATCCTAATTTGGTGATACCCTGCCCTCAAGTCTAAGTTTTGAAAACACAATGGCTGAAGTTAGTTCATCAAGAAGGTCCTCAGTGATGGGAATTGAGAATTTGTTCTTTATGGTGATGGCATTCAACTGATGGTAATCCACACAAAAACGCAAGTTCCATCCTTTTTCTTAACTAGTAAGATAGGAGAAGCAAAGGGGTTTTGGCTCGGTTGGATGATTGATTTGGCTAACATCTCTTTGGCCGACCTTTCTATCTCAGTTTTTTGAGTTGGTGGATACCTATAAGACCTAATGTTGACAGGTTCGAAATTTGGCTTTAGGTGAGTGGTCAAAATATCGGTTAGGGGGTAAGGTAGTGGGCTTAGCAAATATATCCTCAAATTCAATCAAAAGTAAATGCAAAGGGTCCTGAGAATGTACCTCTGTAAGAGAGTGTAAGGTAGAACCAGCTGCAGGTATAAGATGTTCACTAAGCTCCACTCCAATTCAACAGCATATAGAGAGTACAATTGAGCACCTGAAGTGCCCTTCTGCTGAAGCATTTTCTACATCTTCTTACCTGTAATTGATTTACATTCTCCTGTCTCTAAGCTGCCTGTCAAGGTCAATTTCTTCCCCTCCATTTCTAATGTTACCTCTAGTTTGTTGAAATCGAGCACTAGAGGGCTGACAGTTTTCATCCAATCCACCCCAAGGACTATCACATCCTCCCAATTTCAGGATTCTGAGATCTGCTGTGAACTCCTGCCCTTGCATTTTCCATTGAAAGTTTTGACACTTGTATCTACTAATCATCTTGCTTCCATTGGCCACTGTGACTGATAAGGGAAATGTGGCCAATGTGGGACATTGCAGTTCCATGGCAGTGGCTTCATCAAGAAGCTGTGGGTGTTGCCACTGTCTATCAAAATCATCAATCTCCTCTTCCCGTAATTTCCCTTTACCTTAATTATCTTCCCAGATGGACAGCCTTGCAAGGCATGCAGGGAGATTTCTCCATCTTCCTCCCCTGCTGCCCCATCCTTTTCATTTTCTACTTTGCCCGCCACCTCCTTTTCTTCTCTTCTTCTCCTTCCACTTTTTCTTCTAACCCCTCCATTTACAACAGTTGCCTCTTACATTGATGACCAGGGCTGTATTTTTCCCCACACCTAAAGCATAGCCCAAGCTGCCGTTTCTGCTCCATAGATGTTTAACCTGGGCTGGGCTTGGTAACTCATTACGAATTAAGGTCCCTCTTTGAACTACAGAACTGGCAGCTTTTAAACCACCTCCAATTGATTGGCCGCTCATAGGATATGCCTTCGGCTGCAGCTTGTGTTTCCTAAATATAGCCTTCAGTGCCAGCTCTTGTAGCTTGGGCGCAACCTACTTCATAGTAACAGGGTTCATCATTTTCACCATAGGACGTAATTCCTCACTCAACCTGCTAATGAAACTTGATACAAAATAAGCCTTAGTTAGTGTTGGATGGGAATTTAGCATGCATGAGTGACTTCAATTCCTCAAACTGTACTTGGTACTCCATTACGGAACCCTCCTATTTCAGCTTGTTAAATTTTTCAATAACATCTGCCATAGATCTTTATCCAAACTGCTCACAGAATTCCTTTGCAAATTCTTGCTACCTATATACATTCCTCATCCAACTCCACCCTTGAAACCGGGCATCAACTATACCATTGAGATATGATGCTGCAAGTTCTCCCCCTGATTCTCGGCCACCGTTGAATCCACCATCGTGGCTTATCCCTTCAAAGATTGGAATTTCTAACCTAGGCATAACGTTATGAGGCTGAGGAATGTAATTGCCCCTTACCTGGACCTCCTGGTCAAATTTTGACCGATCATTTGTTATTGATAAATCAGGAGCATGCGACAAGTTCCCAGCTCATGCAGTGGCTCTAGGGGGAAACTTTGCTGGCAAACTCGCCTACGGTCTCCTAGATATGATCTCTAGGACTCCGTTGATTCATTGGTTGACATTAGTAATCTCCATGTGAAGTCAAGAGGGATCTACCTTCATATCTTGATCCAATGCCTGCACTGCCTCCCTAGCTGCAGTGCTTTCAACCCTACCAAGACCCACCTCCTCCTGAGTTTGGTGCAACCCCATTTCCAACGTATCAAGTCTGACTTCAAGTTGCTTCATTCTAGTCCCTTCGGCCATTTCTCCAACCGAATTTGCCACACCTGTGTCACAACCCCACTCTTGAGGAAGGAATTAATCCTTCTCCGATAAGAGTTCCGTGAAGGAAAAGTGGCTGAGTAAGTGTGGAGAATAGAGAGTAGAGAGAAATAGGAAGGAAACAAATTCTGATAATTCTCAATGGTGATTCCTCACGATAGAGGTGTACAGATATATATAGGCCGTTTGGGGGATATTCCCCTATCAGAGGTGGGCCCGCACCTGGTACAACTCCTAACAAACTATATTCCCTTTTGTCTTCTTCCTACCCAGCCGTTCACCACCTTAATTTAGCTAACGCCTAAACATTCCAAATGGCAGTGTATCACCCTACTAGCTGCTACCGAACAGTAGTGTTGGAATTTAAAAAATGCAAAGGAATTAAATGCGGAAATGACCAGTCATTTCGTGACAACTCCCCCTCCATTAGCCATTTCTAGTCCTCGAGAAATGCTAAGGAGGCTGGCCGCTTGTGGAAACTGATTGAGGAATTCCGGAAGGTATTCCCACGTACTGTCTTTTGAAGTGTGCCCTCGCCATTTGACCAATACCTAGATGAGTGGTGCCCCGTCCTTGTATATCACCCGCCTATCGACAACAGCCTCTAGTTCGGTCCTTACGCTGACCTCCTTGGGAAGGGCTGGTAGCATTGAACTCGTTGGTTGAGCTCCCACCGACTTTTTTAAGAGTGAAACATGAAAAACAGGATGAATTTGTGACCTTGGGGGAAGCTTCAATCGATAGGCTACCTTCCCGATTCTAGCCTCAATAGGGAACGGTCTATAATATTTGGGGCTAAGTTTAGTGACCTTCCCTCAAGAAATTGACTTTAGGTGGCTATACCTTAGTCGAAGATACACCTGATCCCCTATTTCGAACTCCCTCTCGCTTCTCCTTCGGTTCGCGTTCTGTTTCATGCGATTTTGGGCCAAGGCTAGCTCTTGCTTCAACTGTTGTGTCATCTCCCACCTTTGTTGCAAATACTCCTCCACTGAGGCCACATTAGAGCTTCCTCCCACTGCTGGTAGAAGGGGTGGTTTGTACCCGAATAAGGCCTCGAAAGGGGACATCTTGGTTAACGAGTGGTGGCTGGTGTTATACCACCACTGCGCTAGTGACAACCACTTATGCCACTCCTTGGGTTGCAGCAAACAGACACACCTCAGGTATGTTTCAAGGCTCTGGTTCACTCTCTCGGTCTGCCCGTCGGATTGGGGGTGATACGCGGTGGACAAATTTAGTTTTGTTCCGAGGGACTTCATTAACTCCTGCCACATCAAGCTGGTGAAAATCTTGTCCCTATCCGAGATTACAGTCTTAGGAGCCCCATGCAATTTGATCACCCTATCCAAGAAGACCCTAGCTACATCTTGAGTTGTGTAAGGATGGGTCAGCCCGATGAAGTGGGCAAATTTAGTTAGCCGGTCAACTACGACCAGGATGCTGTCCCTCCCTTCTGATCGAGGAAGTCCTTCCACAAAGTCCATCGAGACACTAGTCCAGGCCTAGTCGGGGATGGGTAGGGGTTGTAGTAACCCCGGGTAGGCCACTGTCTCCGACTTACACCTCCTACATGTATCGCATCTCTGGACTAGCTCCTTAATCTCTGTTTTCATTTTCGGCCACTGGAACGCCTGCTTAACCCGGAGGTAAGTATTCTGTTCTCCCGAATGCCCTCCCAGCGGAGACTCGTGTAATGCTTGAAAGATCCTTTCCTTGATCCTCGGGTTTTGTCCAATCACAATCCTTCCGCGAAACCTCAGTAACCCTTGGTTCAGGGTGTAGCCCTCTACCTCCTGGTCTCCCAATGCCAGCTTTTCCACCATTGACTTAACTCTGTTGTCTCCTTCGTAGCTGTCAATCACTTCTTGATACCATTCAGGCACCAGGGTGGTTATGGCTGCTAAGTCTCCCTCCTCATGATGTCTGGACAGTACATCAACTGCCTTGTTTTCTTTTCCCTTCCGGTATTGAATTCTGTAATATAGACCCATTAATTTGGTCATTCCCTTCTTTTGTAGTTGCGTTTGGAGCTTCTGTTGCAGTAGGAATTTTAAGCTCTCGTGGTCCGTTTTTATGATGAACTTGTTGCCCTCCAAGTAGTGCCTCCAACGGTCTACCGTCATGAGCACAGCCAGAAGTTCCTTTTTATAGATGCTGAGTCCTAAGTGTTTTGGACTCAACACTTGGCTCAGGAAGGCTAGGGGTCTTCCCTCTTGAGCCAGCATTGCCCCTACCCCGGTTCCACTCGCATATGTTTCTAGAGTGAAAGGCTTGTCAAAATTTGGGAGGCCCAACACCGGTACTCTGCTCATAGCCCCTTTCAGGTTCTCGAATGCTTCCTCTGCCTCCTACCCCCAATTGAATCCTCCCTTCTTCAGTAAGTTGGTCAGTGGCTTGCTGATAATTCCGTAGTTTTGCACAAACCTTTGATAATACCCGGTCAGCCCTAAGAATCCCCTCAAAGCCTTCAGGGATGTGGGCCTTTGCCAAGACAACATTGCTTCCACCTTCCTGGGATCGGTACTAACCTCGCCATCTGATATGAGGTGACCGAGATATTCCACCTGTCTTTGGGCAAAAGCACATTTGGATTCCTTAATAAAAAGATGGTGGGTTCTTAGGATTTCAAGGGTGATTTCGAGGTGGGCTAGGTGTTGGTCGAATGTAGGGCCGTAAACAAGTATGTCATCAAAGAAAACCAATATAAACTTGCGGAGGTAGGGTTCAAAAATTCTGTTCATGAGGGATTGGAGGGTCGCCGGGGCATTTGTGAGCCCGAAGGGCATCACTAGGAACTCAAAGTGGCCATGGTGGGTTTTGAAGGCTGTTTTTGGGATATCTTCAATCTTCATCCTAATTTGATGGTATCCGACCCTTAGATCCAGCTTAGAAAAGAATTTGGCATGGTTAAGTTTGTCTAATAGGTCCTCCACTAAGGGTATGGGAAATTTATCTTTAATAGTCATGGCATTTAGTTGCCGATAATCAACACAAAATCTCCATGTTTCATCCTTCTTTTTGACTAGGAGGACGGGAGAAGCAAATGGGCTTTGGCTTGGTCTAATGAGGGATTGTTCAAGCATGGTTCTCACCATTTTTTCAATTTCGTTCTTTTGGTTGGGAGGGTCTCGGTATGCTCTAATATTGATGGGTTCGGCACCAGGTTTAAGATTAATGTTATGGTCAAACATTCAGGTAGGGGGTAAAGTTTTTGGTTCCCTAAGGAGATCCTTGTAATCCACCAATAGTTTATTAAGGGCATTCGAGTGACATACCTGGTTTTGCATTCCCTGGGGTGTGCTTATTATCAACCCCATCTCCCTTTGTGTCGCGGCTTCTATGTGATCCCCTTCGGCTACTACCACTGAGAAGAGGTGGGCTATCTGACTCCACTTACTCTTCAACACTCTTTGTAGCCTCCTTCCTGATATCATCTTATAGGCCCCCACCTCGCTCTTCCCGGTCAGTGTCATTCTTCTACCATCTTTTTCAAATGACACCTCCATTCTATTGAAATCGAAGTTGATGGGGCTCATCCCCTTCATCCAATCCACTCCTAAAACCACATGACACCCTCCTAGTTGAAGCAACCTCAGGTCTGTCTCAAACTTCTCCCCCTGCATCTCCCAGCAAAAGCCCTTGCAGGTGAAATTACTTAGCACCCTTTGGCCGTTGGCAACTGTCACGCTCAGTGGAATGGTTCCCATGTGTGGGCATTTCAACTTCTTAGCCATGCTTTCATCGAGGAAGCTATGAGTAGGGGTGTTCAAAAAAATCGGTGCACCGCGGAAACCGGCCAAACCAAACCAAACCAAACCGAATCGGTTGATTTTTTTTTTGCGGTCCAAAACGGTTTGGTGGTTATACAAACCGCACGGTCTGCGGTTTGTATGGTTGGCGGTTTGGTTTAAAACCAAACCACCCAAGAAAATATAAAAAATATATTATTATAAAAATCACCCCAACAACCCCTATTATTATAAAAATTTTATAATAATATATAACAAGTTTATAATAATATATAACTATTATAATTTTCAACAGATTATAATAGTTTATAATAATATATAATTATTCTTTTCAATATTTTTATACTATATTATATGTTAATAGTTATTTTCAAACCGCACTAAACCGCACCAAACCAGACTGCAAATGCGGTCTGGTTTGGTGTGGTTTGGCCGCACCAAAACCAGACCGTGGTCTGGTTTGATCAGAAAACCGCACTAGCGGTTTGGCTTGCTGAAAATGGTTTAGACCGGCCAAACCGCACCATGAACACCCCTAGCTATGAGTGCTTCCGCTATCAATTAAAATCATGAGATTGCAGTCTTTAACTTGACCTCCCACCTTGATGATCTTGTTGTCGGCCACCCCCTTTAAGGCATGTAGGGAGATCTCTTCATTATCCTCTTCATCACCCCCTTCCACTCCTTCTTTGGCTTCGTCCTGCTCCCCTTCTTCCTCTCCTTCCAATAGTAAGATCTGCCTCTTGCACTGATGGCCCGGGTGATATCTATCCCCGCACCTAAAGCACAAGCCAGCTATCCTTCTTTGTTCACGTAGCTGCTCCCCATAGGGAGTGGAACTCGTACTTGTAATTGGCTTTCCCCTGTTAGCGTCACGGGTGTACCCCTTTGTCCCCATACCAGTTGTCCCGGTGTTAGCTCCTCCGAGCAGTTGCCTTTGCTTCTTGATCAAGGCCTCCACCATCATTTCTTGTAAACAAGCACTTTCTGAAGCTCGTTCAACTGTCCACGGCTTCATCATCTTAACCATTGGTCTGAGTTCCTCGCTCAGTCCACTCATGAAGCTTGATATGAAATAAGCTTTTGAGAGGTGATGGTTATGACTAACCATATATGATCTAAGCTCCTCGAACTTCTTGAGATAGGATCCCACGCTCCCAGTTTGTCGTAGCTTATTGAATTCTTCAATGGTGTCCGCCACACTTCTCTCTCCAAAGCGTTCACATAACTTTTTAGAGAATTCCTCCCAGGTGTATTCTCTCCTTAGACTCAAGCACCCCTGGAACCATGCGTCTACCACCTCATTGAAGTATGCAGCGGCTAGGCCCACCCTCTGCATTCTGGGTACGTTATACCATTCGAACAATCTCTTGCACTTCCTTAGCCACCACCGAGGATGTATCCCCTTGAATACCGGGATTTCCATCCGAGGCATAGGAAATCCTAGAGGGTGATGGTTCTGCTCTTCTCCTCCTATTATTTCTAACTCTTCCCGACCTTTTTCTTCCGGGTTAATCATAACCCTTTGCAAGAGAGGTTCATTCTCCCCTCTAGGTGGAAAGTCTGGAGCTAACCTGACCCGGTTTTGCTGGGTAAACATCACCATGAATTGCTGGATTTGAGCTCCCAGCTCTTCACGTACCCGTGCGATCGACCCTTCTAATCTCCTTTCAAGCCCTTCCATGGAGTCTTCCATCCTTCGGTCCATGGCGATCACTACCTCATGGTTTTTGTTAGCTTCCAACTCCGTCCTATCCATTCTATTCTGGATTTCGGTCACTGCCGCTTCTAGCTGCTGGAGCCGCGTCTCCATGTCCTTCATGCGAGTTCCTTCCGCCATTGTTCTGAGTCACTGAGCTCTGGCCGAGAATCTTTGCTCTGATACCAGAATGTCACAACCCCACTCTTGAGGAAGGAATTAGTCCTTCTCCGGTAAGAGTTCCGTGAAGGAAAAGTGGCTAAGTAAGAGTGGAGAATAGAGAGTAGAGAGAAATAGGAAGGAAACAGATTTTGATAATTCTCAATGGTGATTCCTCACGATGGAGGTGTACAGATATATATAGGCCGTTTGGGGGATATTCTCCTGTCAGAGGTGGGCCTGCACCTGGTACAACTCCTAACAAACTATATTCCCTTTTGTCTTCTTCCTACCTAGCCGTTCACCACCTTAATTTAGCTAATGCCTAAACATCCAAAATGGTAGTGTATCACCCTACCAGCTGCTACCAAACAGTAGTGCTGGAATTTAAAAAGTGCAAAGGAATTAAATGCGGAAATGACCAGTCATTTCGTGACAACTTGTTCTACACGGATTCCTTCTCTAGTCTACAACCCAATCAACTACTTTGTTCTATAGCTAATTCGCCACCTCCAATTTGTACTCAATGCCGATCAAGACTGACAATGGTTGCGACCCACACCTCAATACAATTCGACCGATGGAACCCTTGCAACCAATCATTATTTTCTCATGATCATTGCGAGTTCAAAATCTCTCGGTCTTTGTTGCAATCGTTGTGATTCAGTGATCGCCCCCTGACCTACTTTTACTTTGCGCCTTCCTTACTTTGCTGGAATCAAGTTGCAATTGCTGTAATTCAACGATTGCTTCCCAGTCGACGCCTTCTTCTCACCCAATCACCGTCCAATAGTCTAAAGACCATTAGCTCTGATACCAATTGTTAGGTACTAAGATATGACAGTAGTGGTTTAGGGAAGAACTTGAGAATTAGAGAGAAAGTTGGAGGGAGAATCAAATTGACGAGGGAGACAACAAGAATTAGGGAGGAATAGAGAGGGAGAGAGAGAGGGAGAGAACAAAATAATAGAGGGAAAAGAGTCAATTCTCATTTATGATGAATCCCCGTCCTCTTACAATTGGCCTTTTATAAGCATAGGCGACTGGTCTTTAGTTATTATAACTAAAAGCA